>NC_056737.1:314259904-314559904 GCF_019279795.1 Protopterus annectens | reverse complement strand
TTTACCAGAAAGAATAGAGGAAGAGGAAAAATCAAAGGAGGAGATGAGAGAATAAGGTACAGTGGTCCACAGACGCGCAGTTGTTCTATGACAGAGAGGTAAAAGTACTTCAGCAGTTGTAAACCTCTCTAGTATTGTTTTAACTCAAGCTGACATTTTGCTCTTGAAAAAAGGTCCTCCAATTTGTATCATCCAGTAGTGGTTCAATAGTTGATACTTTGACTGTTTTAAAGCTGTTTACTAGAACTCTGAATCTAAAGTAGATATGTGAGGACTCTATCAATGAAATGCAGACATGTAAGATATCAAATACTTTTGTTCCAGCGAGTGCAACACTTATTACAGCTTTCCATAATGTATGTGAATAGCAAATAATGCCAGCTGTATGAATAGCGCAATGCTGTTAAAATTTATCGAGAGATTAACATAATTCTTTAATTGGTTTACAGAATAACCCAGACATTGTGATAAGACAAGCAGATAAAGGGGGTGCAATAGTAATTATGTATAAAAGTGATTCATTAATTAATTTATTTCCAGTTTGATGACCCAGTAGGTCCACTGGGCTCAAGGAGCCCATTTTCAGTGGAGGCCCTGGGAGAAAAGCTCCATAATACATAGGAAAAATAAGCAAAAAGTAATATTACATAGTAGAACTTGAAGTATAATTATAAAATTGAGGAACATACATTACTTACATACATACTTGATTAGAGACAAGTTGTACAAAGGAAGTAGATCATTTGTGCAAGGTTATAAATGTAAATCATCTGAACATAGTTATAAAAACTGACACTTGTAAATACAGTTTTCCATAAAAGGGGTGAATAAAGGTGGAAAGTACATTATTTAAAATGTATAGATTCAGGATATTTAATATATATAGAGAGAGGCAGTTATGAAATAGAAAAAGTGGAGTGCATACATTACAGTTTAGAATACGGAAGCATTGATGTTCTTCGTTGAATAGCATCAAAATTTATGAGTTGGTAGTAGAGAGAATCATTCCCAGATGGGGGAGAGCGAAGACAGATAGTAAACTATTTACAATATATGCATTCAAGGTATAGATGTTAAATTACATTATATTCAGAGTGAGGCTGCTGTTTTAGGTAATCAGTATGGAGTAGATTAACTTGTAGTAGAGTCATTAGCAGGTTTGGTGGGTAAAGTGCAACTGCATTTCCAATTTTGGGCGAGGTGGGAATGGAGCTGGGTTTTAAAGTGTTCAAAGTTTTCAGAAATTCTTAGAGTGAGAGGGAGAGAATTCCATTTTTTGCTAAGGAAAAGGATAGGAGAAGCTGACCAGTGGGACGGTTTGGTTTGTGTACAGAAATTAATTTTTGGTGGGCAGATCTTAGAGTTCTGTGAGGGGGTGTATGATGGTAAGATGTTTGTTAGAGCTGGGCATCTAGTTGGTTTAAAAATTAGTTTGTGGGCTGTAGTGAGTTGGAGGTAGTTAAGGTAGTTGGAAGTTCTAGCCAATTTAGAAGGTGAAGAGATGTACAGTGGTGTGTGGAGTATTTGGATTTAGTGGCGAATTATGAGATTTTGTTGTAACAGATTTCCAGTTTGGAAGAGATAGAGGAAGATAGGTTGGTTAGAAGGGAGCACTGTACAATAGTGACGGTAGTAAGTAGGTAGTGTCAGTGTTTGTCTTGTAGAAGGAGAGAGAAAGTGGGAGTTTCTGTATAGCATGCCAAGTTTCTGATGTGTTTTCTTAATTTTTAGCTGAATATGAGTATCAAATTTTAGGAGTTCATCAGTAGTAACCCCAAGAAGTTTAGCAGAAGGAACAACTTCTATGGTGGAGTTGGCATGGCTGATAATATTGAGAGTGTTTGTCGAGAGGGAGGGATTTTGAGGGGGAGAAAAGTAGAATTTTAGATTTGTTGGCATTTAGAGAGAGGTGGTTTTGAAGCATCTAGTTCTCAGTAGTTGAGAAGGCGATTTGAGTTTTTGTTTGGAGCTCTGGGAGGTTAGAAGTGGAGCAGACTAAAGTTGAGTTGTCTGCGTATTGTACTATCTTAGTGTTTGGAATGGCTGCATGGAAATCATTAATGAATATATTAGAGCATTGGACCAAGTATGGATCCTTGGGGTACCCCGGTCAGGGTGGGTAGGAAGGCTCAGGTGCAAGTTTGCCATTTCACTGCCTGAGATCTGTCAGAGAGGTAGCTATTGAACCAGGTTAGGGTATTTAGAGAGAGATTAAGGTTAGAAAGGTGGTTCAGGAGGTGTTAATGGGAGACAGTGTCAAATGCCTTGGAGAGATCAAGAAGGACTGTGGATACACTTTCTCTAGAGTCATGGGCATAGTTTACTATGTCTAGGTAAGAGAGAAGAGTGGTTATTATACTATGGCCATGACGGAAACTATGTTGTGTAGGGGTGAACAATTGATTATTGGTAAGGAAAGGCATGAGTTGGAGGTGGATGCATTTTTCAAGAATTTTTGAGATTGGGAAGAGAATGGCTATAGGTCGGAAGTTTGAGATGTTATTTTTTTTGCCACCTTTGTGGAGGGGTAGGATAAAGGCAGCATGCCACAGTTTGGGGACATAAGATTCATGTATGGCTCTATTAATAAGAATGCTAATGGGGATCGCGATACCATCAGCTGCAAGTTTTAGGAAGAGTGAGGGGATATTGTCTGGGGTGTTGGATCATGGCTTAAGTTTAGAGAGAAGTTTTTTATGTATGAGGTGGAGATGGGTTTGAGTTGAAATATGGGAGGATTGCTAGGGATGGAAGGTTGGGTAGAGGTTAGGGAAAAGAGTTTGAGGTGAGGGGTTGTGATTTGGAATGGTCTTGGTGAGTTCTGCTATAGAGTTGGTAAAGAAAGAGTTGAATAGAGTGGCTATTTCTGGGTTAGTTTTGCTGGTGTCAGGGCAAGAATTATGTTTGGTACCTGGGTTCAGAAGAGAGTTGATGGAGTTCCAGTATTGTTTAGGGTTTTTTGGGATGATTAGCCTGGAATTTAGTATAGTAGGATTTTTTAATTTATAATGTGTTTTTTGGCTAGGTTGCAGAGTTGCTTACATTTAAGAAGGGTGCCAGGGTGCTTATTGTGGTGGTAAAGTTTCCAGGTCTTGTCTCTTTGTTGCATAAGCATTTTAGTATCATTAATTAGCCATGGGATGGAGTTGTTTTTTATACGTTTTGTTGTTGGTGGGGCTTGGGAGTTCAGGGTATTTAAGAAGGTTGAGTGGAAGAAGTCTACGACGTTATCTAGAGGAAGAGTTTTTAGACTGTCCCAGTTTGTTAGTTTGAGGGAATTGGAAAAAGTTGTAGGTTAAAGTTTGTGAGGTTTCGAGTCTGGTTATATTGGTGTAGGTGAGGGGTGGAGGGGGTTACTCTATGGATGAAGGCTGGCAAGTGGTCACTCATGGAGTCTGGTATGTGAGATTTTATTTTGGTGGAAGACTAGCATCCAATTAAGAGTGGAGACTGGGGGATTGTTTTTTTTATTGGGTCTGGTAATGTCATGTGTAAGTTGTGTAAAATTGAATAGATTGATAGAGATGGAGGGATTATTGGAATTAATTTTGTGCCAGTCAATGTTCACATCCCCTAATATGTATCTCTCAAGTGTAATATTAGTTGTGGCTCATAGAAGAATTTCTTCAAGTATACTAGTGGTGTTTCTGGGGGGGATATAGAGGGCCATAACACAAATGCTTTTATGGTCATTCATTTTAAGTATTCCTATGACTAGTTCAGCGTTATTGAACTGAAAAATGGGGTTTTGGTAGGGAGCGGCAGAGACTAGACTAGAGTAAATTAAGGTTACTCCTCCTCCTCTCTTATTTTGGTGATCATATCTGAGTGCTTGAAACCCATGGAGTAGGATTTCAAAGTAAGTAATGTGGGGTTTTAGCCATGTCTCACAGATTGCTACTATGACTGGTAGGGTATGGTATGGTATAGCCAAGCATGGAAGTGGGATATTTTATTTTTTAAACTCTGGGCGTTAATGGTAAGTAGCTTGAGATATTTATGGTTGGTAATATTGGTTGTGACTGGGGGAGTCAGATTGGTGCTAGTCTTAGGTCCAGGGTTGGGGTGTATGTCTCCTGCTAAGCAAAGGCTGGCAAAGGAGAATGTGAGCAGGAGCTTGGGTTTGCTCATTGAGTTTTTTTGCAGAAAGCAATATTGCTTTAGGTATGTGCTGTTTCATTGAGGAGGGTATAATCTTTGGTTTGCAGTAGTGGAGTGGGTTTGGTTAAATTAGAGAGGAGGATATGGTGTGAAAGTGAGATGTGATAGGATGTGATGGGAGTTGGGAGTGGTGGTGGGGGATAGGAAAGAGTTTGCAAGAGGAATAAGAGGTTGCATGGAATAGGGGAATTAGAAGAAGTAAGCTGATAGAGTGGGTGATAAGGGTTATAGAAAGTGAGGAAGGCATGGTTAATTGGTATGAGTTAGGTATGAGGAGGTAATAGGGTGTCAGGGGTGTGTGTGAGAGAGTAAGAAGGAGAGGTATAGATGTGAGTATAGGACCTTATGGATTAGAATGGGGGTAGTTAATTAATGGAGGATGGGTGGGTAAAGGGATGCTGTGGAGAATAGTTTGGATTGGTTGAGAAAGGAGGGGGAGAGGAATAGTGGTTAGAATAAATGTAGGAGTAGTGGGGGGTCAGGTGTGAATTGGGGGCAGGGTAGGGAAGCGGAGTGAGCCCGCCGGGCGAACAGAGCGGGTAGAGCAAAGAAGATTGAGCCAGCAGCAGAAAACAATCAGTGAAGCAGAGAGCAGTGCTCAAGGTAAGAAGGCACAGGGGATGAGCACTGGGTCACAATGCATCTAAAATAGAAAGAAGCAGAGAAATGCACAGAGGTTTGGAGCTGAACAGGATAGTGTAGGTTGTTAGAGAAATAGCTGTACTTGGAGAGAGAAGTTGGTAGTGTGTAAATGCTGCCACCTAGTGGCCAAACGGAGTAGTTACGAGGTGAAAGTACAAGCACTCAGGGGAGTGGGGTGGAACCTAGAGAGCTTAAAGGAAGATGGTAGGCTGCTAGCAGGAGAACGCTGAGTCAGATTAACAACCATAAAAAGGAGTAAAATGTTTTACACAAATAGGGTACATACAAGCTAGTTGTAGTTCTTGAGGGATGGCAGAATAGTTCCAGGAGGCACTACTGGGTTGCCTTGGTAGTTCTTTCAAGATTCTTTGGTGGAGCTTTCAGGGTAGGACGCCAGGGTACTATGTGGAATAGAGTGAGATGCCTGGGGTGGTTGAAGACATAGCTATTGCGAGCTGTAGAAGGAACAATAAGTAGTTATAGGCAAGAGTGTAACAAATCAGTCAGTAGCATGGGAAATACTTTAGTTTAGATTGAATAGTAGTAAGTAGACTAGGGAGGCGAGTGGAGTGAGGGTGTGTGCAAGCAGGAACCTGAGAGTAAAGGGGGGACTGTGAAGGAAAGTAAGGCTTACAGCAAAAAATTAGCTATACAGGCAAAAGTTACAAAGCAGTGTATATTCACACTAAAACATTCAATAATAACAGCAATTCATCATTTACAACCCAGGTAGAGAGGTACAGAGCAGTATGAATCCACATAAAAACAGTCAATTAAAACAGCCATTCATCATTTACAACCCAGGGTTGGGCTATAATCAAGATTCCAGTAAAAGCACAAATGCTCAGAAATGAGCGAAAGCTGGTTGAACACATCCAACTCTTCCAAATATTACTTCAGTTGCATCTGTAGACATACAATAGGGCGGCAGCTACATACAAAATGCAGTCACTCAAAAACGAGCAACTGCTGGTTACAACCATTTCATTTGTTACAGCAGATAAAAACTGTATCATAAAATAGGGTAGCAGCTCCACACTGTAAGCATCAGTAACAGACAACATATTACAAGGTCAGACAGTTGCAGCACTAATTGCGGCAGGGAATACTAGATAAATACATAAATCTGTGGCCCGTGTTCAGAACACATTCGCTTGCAATACAAAGGCGTTACTGCATACAGCCAACTATATTATACTGAAATAGTACAGCTGCCTTCAATTAGATCAAAAAATGGAGGCAGCTACAGATAATGGAGGACTCGCAGAGTACATTTAAATATGGCAGTAACCAATTGAGGGTCAATTCCACACAGTCAACTCTGAGCAGACCGAATGAGAAACCACATATGTTGCAGGACTCACTGTATGCATTTAAAGATATAGCAGTTAACCATTAGCCTTCATTCATTAGCAACAGGTTCTACACCCATCTAACAAAAAGCTGTTAAGCTAATAACACGGTAGCAGAACCTAAGAAAGCTTACAGGGAACCAGATACAGATTATATATGCAGTCCTGTTGAAACTACTGATATCAGTAGTTGTAAAAATCAAGCATAAAGCCACTATGTTAATAACACGGTAGCAGAGCCTATTGATGCTCACAGGGAACCAGATACAGAGTGCCTGGACTACAGATTTCAACAGTAGTTAAAGTGGTTAGCTGGGGGTAACAGCGGAGAAGCCAAAAGTAAGATGCAATGACTTGGACATTTTTTCTAGGAGCGCTCATAAAGTACAAGCTACAGAGCATACAAATATTGCTGCAACTGACCTGAAAATACCAGAAGCACATGTTACATAAAGTAGTTGTAACTTAACAAATGCACTTACCGGTGAGTGGACACCAGCTCCCTACGGCAGGGACAGAAGTGGAAGGGACCAGGTTGAGTTTTAAAAATGGTGCCGAGAGAACTGGCATAGCTATACAGACTTAGAGGTGGGAAGTAGGCAATAAGGGGGTGGGACAAGGAAGAAAGGAGAGAGAGGAGACTGAAAGAGGGAGAGTAAGAGGAGGGGGGAGGGATGAGGCAGGTAAGAGAGAGAGAGAGAGAGAGATGACTTGAAATAAAGGGGGAGGGGGAAGTAGAGCAGGGAAAAATGGGAGACAGATAGAGCCAAGGAGGAGGAGGAAGACTGAGCCAGCAACAGAAAACAATCAGTGAAGCAGAGAGCAATGCTCAAGGTAAGGAGGCACAGGGGATGGGCACTGGGTCACAATGCATCTATGGTAGAGAGAAGCAGATAAATAAACAGAGGTTTGGAGCTGAACAGGATAGTGTAGGTTGTTAGAGAAATAGTTGTACTTACTAGGAGAGAGGAGAAGTTGGTAGTGTGTAAATGCTGCCACCTAGTGACCAAACTGAGTAGTTATGAGGTGAAGGCACAAGCACTCAGGGGAGTGGGATGGAGCCTAGAGAGCTTAACGGGAGATGGTAGGCTGCTAGCAGGCGCATACTGAGTCAAATTAACAACCATAAAAAGGAGTAAAATGTTTTACACAAGTAGGGTACATAAAAGCTAGTTGTAGTTCTTGAGGGGAGGCAGAATAGTTACAGGAGGTACTACTGAGTCCCCTTGGTAGTTCTTTCAAGATTCTTAGGTGGATTTTTCAGGGTAGGATGCCAGGGTATTATGTGGAACAGAGTGAGACACCTGGGGTGGTTGAGACGTAGCTATTGTGAGAAGCTAGTTGTGGTTCTTGAGGGGCAGCAGAATAGTTGCAGGAGGCACTACTGGGTCCCCTTGGTAGTTCTTTCAAGATTCTTAGGTGGATCTTTCAGGGTAGGATGCCAAGGTACTATGTGGAACAGAGTGAGACGCCTGAGGTGGTTGAGACGTAGCTATTGCGAGCTGCGAGAGGATGCCAGCAGCCTAAGGCAGGGACAGGACTGGAAGGGTCCAGGTTGAGTTTTAAAAAATTTATATGAATGAATTTTTGAGTGTTATTAATGTTTTGAGATCTATTGATGAGTCTTTTGAATAATGTTTACAAAGTAACTAGTCTTGTTTATGATCTACAGTTGCAAGATGAAATATCTTGTGATTTATATAATTGTTTGTATGTTGCACATCCTGTTATACCAGTGCTATATGGACTACTTAAGATCCATAAAGATAAACACCACCCCATGAGACCTGTTGTGTCAGGTAAGGGGTGGGTTACAGAGCCAATATTGCTATACTTGGAAAATATTCTGAGGCCTTTTCTGAGTACTGTCCAGATTTATATGTGTGATACTAATAATTCTTTCAGTGGTATGAGAAAGATGAGATTAATGTGTATATTTTTTAAATGTTTGGTGTTAATTAATTGTTCATTGTGATGCCTAATCAGTGTGGGGTACAAGCAGTTAGGGAACATCTCTGTGAAAATAGTACCTACATACGTGGAAGGATTGAAACAATCTCTCTTCTGTTAGAGATGGTATTAATTAGCAGTGTGTTTGTTTGAACAAAGATCGTTTCACCAAGTTTCAGGTGTAGCAATGAGAACATCTGTTGCAAATACTTATGCAAATATAGCACTTAATCGATGGAAAAGTATGTATATTTATAATTTCTCTGGAATGTATACTGTGAATGTTGTATTTTATAAATGTTTTGGGATGACATATTTCTTGTCTGGAGGGTTGGATGAGCAAAGCTTGGTAGATGTGTGTTATTTCGATAATACTACATATTTTCTAAAATTTAAACTTACTTATTCTAGAGATGAGATAAACTTCTTAGATATTAAAATCAGTAAGCAAGGAGGGGACATATCAACTAATATTTATAATAAAGAGGTGCAGGCTGATAAATACCTGCATAGGTGTAGCATGTATCCACATCATGTATTCAAAGGTATTGTTAAGAATCAGTTCTTGAGAGTTAGTAGTTTAACTACAGATGTTCAGGTGTATAATGAACATGTGGCTAAGATGAAAGAGGAGCATCGGGCTAGACATTATGATGACTGCTTATTGAACAAGATTTCTGAACATGTTACTAATGAAAGGCAAGGGTGAGCTAGACCATATTTTGCACATTTTTGTCCGAAGATGCTAGCCAGTGACAATACAAAAGGGGTGAATGGTGTATGTTGTAACACTTGTTATAATTGTAAAACTAATGAGGTCATTAATGTGATCAAAATAATTGGGGAATTTTATACACATTACCAGAGTTAAATAAATTCATAGGGAGTGTAACACAATTTGCTTTTAGGAAATGTCATAATTTAAAATGGAGACTGTGCTATAGCGAGATGAATATTAAAGAGCACAATATTGTTAGTAAGAAGAAGGCTACCTTTAGAAATAAACAGGAGGCAAAAAACAGGTACCAGAATAAAGTTCACCGGTTACTATACCGCATGGTGTCATGGATTTTTGGTGGAGTTTCCAGTCTTGGCCTTTTTATTTCTATTTCTGCTATTTTTTTTTCATGTTTCCATGAAGAAGGGTACTTTTCTATGTTATAATTGCTCCTCTTGTAGATATATTTTTAAGATGTGTTGAATTTGTACACTGAAATTATAATGTATATGGGTACCTGTGTTTTACGCCAGTCTTTCTATGTAGGTAAATGTAACAGAAGTTTAAAGAGAGAATTTCTGAGCATTTATCTGATATAAGAATGGGAGTTAGTACTAGTTCTCTGTCAAAGCATGTTAAAGAAAGGGGTACACAACACGTTTAAATTTAGAGCTCTACAAATTTAAATTTAGAGTTCTATAAAAAATAGTACCTAGAGTAAGAGGGGATGATATTAAAATGACATGGAGATAGCCAAGTATAAATGGATTTTAAGACTGAAGGCAGATAAGGAACCATGTTTGAATGCCACAATTACTTTAAAACCAATATTGAACTCGAAGCAAATGAAATTATGAAGTTGGTTTATTAATTAAGTAATGTTTAGTTTTTAACATAGTGTGCATCTACATGTTTGATGTGTATGGATTTTATATATTTTTTATTTTATTTTACTTCATGTGTTTTAATAGGTGTCATTGGTGTTTGAATTTATGAGGAAGCCTAGATAAAATGCTTCTTCAAATGAAGTGCAGTGAATTTATTTGATTGAATTTTTATGATACTTAATTGTCTTGTGTTATGTGATGAGTATATTAATGAGTGTATTTGTTGTTTTTCAGCATTGACAAAGGGAAGTATCCCAAAAGCTGTGCCTATTATATCACATATTATTTTTTATTAAATCTGGTTTGGTGTTCAAGGTCCATTTTTTGCTTTTTTGGTTGAAGTGCTGTTATAGTTGTCCTCATTTTCACAGTTTCCTGTCTTTTCCGAGAGTGCTAAAATCAGAGGAATACCTTCTGGTCCTTCTGATATAATTTTATTTATTTGTTTTTGTTTATTTAACATTTGTTGACTGGGAAAGTCCAACTAGGGCAGAACCTATTCTCAACTGAGGCCCGGGGAGAAATGCTCCAGACACATGTCTTTGGAATGAAGTGAGGTTCTCCCTTTACAGCTGAAACAGCTGTCTGGTCAATGAAACAGGACATGCTAAGAGGCTGTACCTTTTCAGTCAACAACAAGGTTGTGACAGCAGGTAATTCTGAGCAGTTCGGGACTTCCAAGATGGCTGCACATTGAGTAACAGCTTATTTCTAGCTTTCCCAGTGTGAGAACAGCAACTCAGCAGAGAAAGCCAGTAGACTTGTGTTTATGGGTAAATTTCAGTAACTGGCTAGTAAATGCACTGCCTGGATATGATGCCAGGAATAAAGAAATACAGAAGACCTGGAAAGGAATCAGTACAAAAAGTGAGGAAGAAACACTAGCTGGGGAAAGTTCGGCAGCTCTTCAGCAAAAAGCAATTCAACCTTCAGACATGACTTCTAATAACCTACAGGAAGATATAAGACAACTGCATAGAGACCTGGTTAAAATAAACAAAACACTGATGGAGTAGTTGAGATGATAAAGCTGCAAAAATCAGAGGTCAAAATGGAGAAAAGGCTGGCTGAATATGAGACTGCTCAGGAAGATATGTTTAAAAAATAATAGAATTAGGGAACAGAGCACTTAGGGAAAACCTGAGATTTTCAGCTATACCAGCATTCTGAAAGCACTCATGGGCATTCCCAAGGTAGTTAATATTCTCTGAAAGCATTCGGGGGTTTTCCTAGCTGTGGGAGTTATAAAGATAAGACAAAACCAATCAGCACTTAGTAGAAGCACAGGCAGCACCATGCATAGTAGCATGGATAACCTTTCTTTTCTGTGTGTGTGTGTCCGTTTGGGACTTTTGTTCCTATTATGAGAGTAAAACTTCAATATTTGAAGGTGTACATAGTTGTGTGTTTTAGTATTAAATTAATAGGTTTAGGGGGTATTGGGGGGGGTGTTTTTGTTTGAGGGCTTTCAGTAAAAAAAAAAGTTGTATAAGATGTGATGTAGGCTGAAATGGAGTTGACAAGAAACAACTGTATAAAAGTTCAGCCTGCCAAACAGTGTATGCATGTAATACAAAAGCTGGAACTAGACATTTAACAAAAATGATGTTACACATAAAAGGTGGGAATAATAACTTAATACAATGGTACTTTCTGTAATGTCTTTAAATATAAATGGCTTCACAGATAAATACAAAAATGAAAGAGTTGTGAACTGTATTAGAAATTTAGAGTGCAAATAGCTGTGTTACAGGAGATGCACTTAGAAAGAACTGAACATGCGAATTTGATAAAGAAAGGCTTTCAGGATGGTTAATCAGTGAAATGCCTGGGACAAAAGAAAAGAGGAGTACTTATATTAATTTCAAGAGGAGCTCCAATAGTGACAGAAGATAAAAAACATGGCAGATTTGTAGTGCTAAGGGGCTTACTGGCAAGGGAGGACTAATACACTGGCATGTATTTACATTCCACCTAAAACTGCTGTAATGGAGCTTAAGAAAATTCTGGGAGAAATAATCAGTTTTCAGCAAGGAATATTATAAGTGTGGACTAGAATTTGATTTGCAGCAGTGACGATGTGTCTGGGTACCCAGAAGGGAGAATATAACAAAGGAGGGTAGATTTTTGAAGAAATTTATATAACTATTTGGCATAGAAGATGTGAATTTAAATATTATTCCGCAAGATATAAAAACTGGGCTAGGCTAGCCAGAATTTACATTTCACAGGAACATATGCATTTAATTGAAGGTCTTGATACTCACCCAAAAACTATTTCAGATCATGCGCCAATAATAGCTGAAATAAAAGCACAGGGTAATGAAAAAAAATGAAACATTGGCGCTTTCCCACCTATCTGTTGAAAAGAGGGGAATTTAAGGAGTGGGTAGTGGAGATTATTCAGGAGCTGTTAGAGAGGATAGAAATTTCTTCTGAAAATATAGCTAGGGAGAAGGATAAAATTAAGGTGGAGTTTAAAAATAGGATGGAAATAAAATAAAGGATGCTATGGTTAAGAAGCAACCAGAATTATTTAGAGGGACTGACAAATATTAGAGTATTACAGAATAGGGGGAAGTCGAAAGACACAAACAAACAGAATAGGGGGAATCTCACAGAACAAGAAGAGGATCAACTGCAGAATGCTAGACAGAAAATAAGGGATTCCCTCGATGATATGCACGAGTTTAGAAGGGTTGCTATTAAGCAGCTGTTTTTTGATAACACTAGAGCACAAAAACATTTAGCATGACTCGGGCAGCAGAAAGTATAAAGGGCTGTCACCAAACTTAGGGAGCCTGAAACAAGGAAGGTAACAATATATCCTGTAGAGATCTTAGAAATATTTCAGAAATTCTATGAAAGTCTCTATAAAGCAGAGAAATATGAAAATCAAGAAAAGATACAAATGGAAATGTTTATAGAAGAATTAAATATGCCAAGGTTAGAGACAGATGAGGATCAATTACTAACAGGATAGGAGGAGATGAGACAAAAATTATGATGTATAACCAATCTACAGGAAAGTCCCCAGGAATAGATGGTATTCCTGTGGAAGTTTGGAAGCTAGGACGAAAACAAATTGATAAATATCTGGAAGGTTTTGTTTAACAGTATTTTAAGAGAAGGAGAAGTACCAACGTCCTGGAAGAAAGCGGTGGTAGCTGTAATACCTAAAGAGGGTAAAGATCCATCAGATCCAGCTTCATATAGGCCCATTTCAATACTAAACCATGATTATAAAATGTTCATGTCTGCAATGGCTAAAAGAATGGCAAAAGTAATGTCAAAACTGATATGGATTAGTGTGGTTTTGTGGGGGGGGAGACATTTGACAGCATTAACAGAACATGGATGATCCAGAGGGAAGCAAAATGTAAGAAAATACCACTGTTGGTGGGTCTTGCTGCAGAGGAAGGATTTGACAGAGTAAACTGGGACTTTATGAGCAGGACAATGGAAATATTTGCATTTCCTGAAACAAAAAAATTATAAGCTTGATTAGGAGGATATATGAGGGATCGGAGGTAAAAATTGAAGTGGGTGCAGTCCCGTTTGATGATTTCTGCTTGAACAGAGGAACCAGACAGATGTGTCCTCTTTCCCCTTTATTATTTGCATTATATTTAGAGCCATTGGCAAAGAAAATAAGGGACTCAGAAATTCAAGGAAATAATTGGTATGGTATTCAAGAAAAGCTGCCTTTATTTGCAGATGATATTGTTTTACACCTGACAAAATCAGAAAGAGACATTGCAGTGTTGTGGAACATTTTGAGAATGTTTCAGATCTTTTTGGGATACAAAAGTAATGAAGCTAAAACAAAGGCAGTAGCAGAGGTAAATTATTTACCCACTCATGAATTGGTTCAAAAATATCCATATTTATGGGGACATGATAAAAGTAAGTATTTAGGAGTGTGGTTTAAAATGATTCTAATGTGGCAGCTAAGGATGTATGGGAAGAGATGAAACAAAAGATAATACAAAAACTGGAAAAATGGAAGCTTTGTTATATGGATATGGATAATAAGATACAATCAGTAAAAATGTGTTTAGTCCCTTTAGTCTTATACCCAGGTCAGGCATATTTTTCTCAACCAGGGGAGATGTTGTGGATAGCAATTAATAAAGAGCTGAATCTGGGAGGGGAAGATGGTAAGAGTCAAGTGGGATAAGCTGATTCTTCCATTAAAACAGGATGGATTATGTTTACCCAATTTGAAAGGGTATTTCAGAGCTGCACAGTTAAGGCTCCTATGGATAGCACAAGCAGAAAACTATATATCAAAGTGGAAAGGGATGATGATGAAATGGGGAAGCTCAAAAAACAAGGAGGGACTGGGATTTTGGATGCAGGCCTTTAAGGAGAATAACAATCATGCAGAATATTATATCCATAACACAGTAAAAACTATTCTAAGAACTAAGCCAACACAGGATTGGAGAAAGGATATTCTGCTGATAGAGATAACTGCAATTAGGGGTATAGGCAATAGGCAAGGGGGAGGTTGGAATTGATTCGAGAAAATTGGCAAAGGAATCAAGGTATTGGGAGAAAATAACTAGAGGGGGGAAAGATGATAGAATGGGAAGATGCCAGAAATTTATTTGGACTGCAGGTTAGAGATTCCCTTGTGTATCAGGGATTGATGTCAGAGTATAGGCAAAGAGAAAGAAATAAGGGAGTCCTAAACGAATGACTGGCACTGGTGGAGTTTTTTAGTATAATCTAGAACAGAAGCTGTCATTAAAAAAGGAATAATTAATAGAGCATATAAAAGATTGCATTATAATTATAACAAGCAATCAGAGGAAGTTGGAAAGGATTGGGAAGAGAGATTGGATAAGCAATTCACAAAGAAACAATGGGAGGATATATGTACGTTTCCCAAATATGCAACACAATCTAGGAAATTTAGGATTTTTGCCTGGAAATGTTTGCATAGTTATTTCTATACCCCAAGTAGACTCTGGAGAATTTTTCCTCAGGCAGAGAGCAAATGTTGGAGGTGTGATGGGGAAGAGTTAATTGGGAACATATTTTTTGGGAGTGTGGTGAATTGGTGGGCTTTAAGGATTCCCTGCTGGCTGCACTGTTGGAGATGCTGGGTGGGCAGATTGGTCAAATGAAGGAGATGATTTTTCTGAGCTGTGGTACAGAATCGGAATTGCCTAGGTATAGTAAGGCTTTGCTGTGTCTAGTAATGGTGGATGCCAAAAAAAGCAATTACTAGAAAATGGAAATCAAAATATAAAGCTACTATACTGGAAATAGTGAATATAGTAACAGAGATAAAACAACTGGAACTGAGATCTTTAGAAAATGGTAGGAGCAAACCACATAGGAAAAAACGGAAAGTGTGAGAACAATACATACAGGGGAGGAATGAAGATTAAAAGAAGGCTGGACTTAAATGAGCTGTGTAATGTTTGAAAATGAGTAGATTATAAGTGATGTATAATTTGTGCAACTTGATGAGTGTCAGTATGGTTTGTGATGTAAAATGCTTGCAACTAGGATTGTGATAGTGTGGTTTGTTTTCATGTATATAAATGTATGATTCCTTATGTCGTAAGTGATGGTTTAATAAAGCTGTTTTTTTTGTTTTAAAAAAGGGGCAGGAATTAAATAATTTATTTAATGTTTAGGTTACATGATATATAACAATATATGTGAAGTATAATGTTTGTAAATGCTGATTTGTTAATACAGTTTGATTACTTTTGTATAAATGTAAATTTGCCACTGTCATAAGTAATAATTCAGTAAAGGTGCGTTTAAGTAAAGCATTCGAGAGAAGATAAGTCACTTCTTAAGGTTTTAGACTTGAATGGCAAACAGAGCAATTTATAATTATGAAGGGGACCTAGGCAAAGCAACCATTTACTGTGACAGTCTTTGTCTGGAATCTGCCCACAGACACATTTACCCTTTTTAGCCGATATGAAACATTCAAAATTTCATAAAGAAGTAAAAATGAGGGAAGATGTCCAAAGTGGGGATACTTATCAGCTCAATGGAATAGAAGCTGGCACAGGCAGTACAGTTGATGGAGCAAAGCAAAAATGAAGATTCTGTATTTGTGCTGGTGGCAAGAAAGTGTTGAGGATTTTCACCCCCAGATATCACTTGAAAGTGTTGAGGATTTTCACCCCCAGATATCACTTATTTACCACTTCTTATTCTCATGCTTTGGGCTTGTACTGATGTCCTGCTTGAGAGGAAGACACCTAAGCTTTGGTCTGCTGGCCAAACTTTTGGTATCCCTTTCAGGATACTTCCCATAAGTAGTGAATACTGCAACAGTTACTAATGAAGGGACATCACTGAGAATGCAGCAAGGTTCCATGGAGAAGCAAGAGGAGACGTGAAGTACTGTGAGGGTCATTTTCATTTATTTTTACTGAAGCTGGAAAGTTGCTGAAAAAAAAATCTTGTCCAAAATGAATGTCTTGCAATAACAGTATTAATGATGCCTCAAAGAGTAGGGTCCAGGCAGGCAGCAAGTGCAGTGTTCAAAGAGGCATTTTAAGCAGAGGAGTGCTTCATTTTAAGTCCAGAAAATCTGATGCTGAGGTGTCTACCATCAAGAAGTAGACACCACACACCTTCCAATTTTAGAAGACTGGTGTAAAAAACAGCTTGATACTCGTACATAAGAAAAAAAGACTAAAAAATATTGATTGCTTTTATTAATGCTGAAACTTCCTACTATCAATAAAGTGTCTTGGCTTTTTATTTGATCAAAAAAGTTTGAGACAGAATTCTCTAAAATCTAAACTCTAAAATACTAGAGCAATACCTGAAAGCAAGAAAAAAGTCTTGATTTAAAATGTGTGTGTATTTATAATAAAAGCTTTAGCTTCTTGAGTAAAGGGGGTTGTAATGTATGTCTTCTATCTTTATGAAGCACCTTCATCCTCTGTCAAAATTCCTGTATGGGCCTTAATGTTGAAAATTGGACCTTATTTGTCATGTTGCATAACTGTCAGAATTGTAGGCTGGCAGTATACTTCAATAGTAAACTCACTACTGGATGTGGGTGTTGCAGGAATTTCCCACCATTGATGTGCGTTGGTCATGAGGACAAAGCCCAATGATGAAACAAAGCCAACTCTGGTACCCACACCCAGGAGTGGGCTATTCCTATTATACAGTGACATTACTTAAGAAAAAACTTGCTTACCTTTTAAGTAATGTCTTTGCATAATCACACTTTAGTATTCCTCCATGAGTTTTCAGTTGTGGGAAATCTGAATGATGTAGTGTGCATGCATTCAGCATGTGTGCTGATAGCTTTTCCTCTTAATATGTGGGTCATTATAGCTAGTAGCTGTGATATCTATTTGTTAACATAGCTACTGGCTGTTAAACATGCAGCTGCAATTTTTCTTTATATCTAGTATTTTATTTAAGAGCTGTGCAGCTCTTGAATAGAAGAATTTTTAACAGTGTAAAGCAGCAGCCCAGGGGTTTGTTTCCAGGACACCGCTAGCATAGAGAATCATTTTTGCCCCCCTCTCCCCTAACTTGTATTCTATTGCACTGCTTAATAGAGTATTTTTTTAGTGTATGGGAATATTGGGCAACTTAATGTTTACAGACTCTTTTTACTAGAGCAGAGATGATTTTTTACAGACAGACTTCTTTCTGTGGGGAATGCTGGATTATTAGCAAGTTGGTTAGTGTGTCCAATCAGCAAGCATGTTTTTTTTAAATTATGTACATTTAATTGTAGAATTTCTTTTTTTTTTTTTGGGTCCCCTCTGTCTGACCTCATGGTACCAACTTGGCCCCCCTGTGCCCCACATCCATACAGTGTCTACCAACCATCCTCCTACCCTCTAACTATTCTGGTATTTCCAGGGGCTGGATGTGCATCCTAAGGCTGTCCTCTGGGCTGGGACATCTGTGCTTCTGTCTGGGGGGGACATTTTATTTTATATGCCCTACCCACTTTCCCTTTCCTTGCTCATTCACCTTCATAGATTATGTCCAAGGACAGCTCCCCTCTATGTATTACTCCTCCCTTTTAGGAATGTCATTAATGTGTGGCCTCCCTCCTAGTGCAGGCATAACCATCCCTCATGCCACATTGTATAATTTCTTTGATATAGCTTGCTGCCGTAACATTCTTACAGAACAGATATTTTTTTAACTTGATTACTCTTATTTCTTAAGTGGTCTGTTGTCCATCCTTAACTCCACTCACACACACACACACACACACACACACAACACCATCTTAAAAGAAAGAAAAAGAAAAAAAAAGTGGTTAAGGAAATTAAAGGGAACAGTAGCTCCCTTTTCAAATGAAATAAGTAGTGCAAAATTATCTATCACTGGAGATTAGAGTCCCACCAGCACTTGTTGATCAGCATTTGTACAGAACACTAGCTAGACTTCATATGAGCACATATCTTGATTTCTGGACAAGCACTTATATAAAGTGCGATGCTCTGCATGATCTCCGCTCTGTACATAACACTATGATCTGGAATGGTTTACTATTAAATGGAACATGGAATGTTAGCAGTTGGAAACTCGAAACATAGATGTTCGAATTTCCATCTTGCCAAACATCCCCATGTGTGAAAGTTTAAATCAGCCAGCGAATGAACAGTGCATTCACTGATACAAACTCAAAGTACTGTGCAGAGATCGTGGTACAATGTGGTGTGGGAAATTCATCCCTTTCCTCACTGTAGTGCGATCTCGGAGTTGGAATATATAATTAGCAGGGGGTGTCGGGGGGCTTGCCCACCTGCAAAAATGTGAAGTTAGATATAGGAGTTTCCTTTACCTGAGTTCCTATATGGACATCACGTCATCTGTTCAGCAACAATGTTGAATCTGCTGAATTTGATCAGCTGATTTAACATTGTGCCATTTTGTAAATGTGTCTTTTGGTCTGTTATTTTGGCTTTATGAATGGAAATTATTTAAAATTTCATCATTTTAATAGTAAACCATCTGGAATCCCATGTATTCAGCAGTCTGAAACTAAATGCTTATGAATGGCGACACATGCAGTCTGTGTTCATCTCTTATGTCTAATTTATAATTATGAAATGATGTACTTAGCAAGTTGTTGTTAGAACTCTAATTGACTGAGGGACAGAACGTACACTGAGAGTGGCAGGCACATCCTCAGCATGAAAGAAACTAATGAGATACCAGATGAATCTGTGATGGGACCTTTTCATCATAAATGTCTCTGATTTCCAAATCAAAAATAGGAAAAAATTATGTACTCAACATAACATTACATCTGTGGTGTCTGTTTTCAGTCTTCCTCAACCTGTGGGTTTGGTTCTGATACTCAGAACCGACTCAGCCGCTTCTATATCATGTGGTAACCAAAAAACTCTTGAGCTTATCCCTTACACACATTGCACCTATCCCACTTACCACAGATTGAGTTTGCTGATAGACAAAAGGAAAGATTAGCCATAAGACATTCATTGAGATTATATCTAGAACCACAGTTATATACCAAGGGTAATAATCTGCTAATCATCTGTTCCTCTAGAATTCCAGGGGTATTGGAGTTGGAGGGAGGGGAGATGAAGAATGAAAATGGACAACACGGATGGAACATTATGGTAAGTACATAAGTTCTTTATCTGATGTAAATTTTTCTTCTAGCCTCAACCTGTGGATCACAGTCTCCAGCTACCTTGGTGGACTCGAGGATGTTCCTGAGCACCATTGAACCAAATGATGTTCTCCCCCTGGAGACCAGATTCAATTTGTAATGAGCAATAAAAGTATGGGGAGTAGCCCAAGATAATGCTGCACAAATACCATCCATGGAGGCTCTAGATTGGAAGATTAAGTTGAATGTGCTTTCAAAAGTTTTGATAAAGCAATCCCCAATTTGTTACAGATGAAAGAAGTGCAATCTGTAAGCCATCTACCAATGCCACTTTGTTCACAGGTTTTCCTAGTTTTGTTTTTGAGTGAGAGATAAACAACTGGTCATATTTTCTGATAGCCTTTGTTCTGTGAAGATAAAGCCGTAATTGCATATGAGCATCTAATTAAGTGTAAGCAACATTCACCCTTATTAGCAAATTTGGGGAAGAACACTGGTAGGTTAACAGTTTGGTTGATATTAAGTTCTGAAACCACCTTTGATAGAAAAGAGGGGTTGGTTCTTAGTGAAACGCTACCCTTGTGAAAAATTAAATATGATGGTTTACAAGACAAAGCTTGAATTTCTGAAATCCTTCTGGCAGAAGTTATAGCCACTAAGAAAATAAGTTTTCTAGGACAGAAACTTAAGATCAAAATCTGCTGCCAGTTCAAAAGGGGGGTTGTATAATTGTTTGCAACACCAAATTTGGGTCCCAAGGAGGGGTTGGAGCTTTGTAAGGAGGCGGTAAAAGAAGAGCATCTCTCAAAAAAATTTTACAAAGTTTTTGAGAAGCAAGTGATGAGTCTTTAAATCCAGTATGAAAATTGGCTATAGCTGTTAATTGAAATTTAATAGTAGAAAATGAAGCCCCTTCACTGAATAATGAGGCTAAAAATTCAAGAATTTTATGAATAGGTGCTGAAAAAGGGTCAGTGTTATTTTGGCATGCGAAAAACACAAATCTTTTCCCATTTACTGATGTAAAGTTTATGCTTAGATGGTTTGTGAGAGGCCAAAAGTATGTTTCAGACAGGGGAAGAGTTCATATATTGTCTAGCTGTTAATGGAATTGGAGAAACCAAGCTGTCAGCTTGAGGTTCAAGATATCCAGGTAGATCATGCTGGTCAGATGGGACAGGAGATCTGGAACCAGGTCCGGAATACAAGGTTGGTGAATTAGGTGAGGCCAAAGGAAAGGGAACCAAATCTTTCAAGGCCATTAAGGTGCAATGAGGATTACTTTGCTCTTCAGCCGGATTGCTTTCTGTAGAAACTTTGGAATTGGAGGAAAGGCATAAAGAAGAGTGGAGCATCAGTTGTGGAGAAAAGCCTCCCTCGGTGATTCCCCCTGAGGGGGGGATAAGGCCAAAGCAGTTGCTGCAGTTGTTTAGGGGAAGAGACGAAAAGATCACAGCAAGGCTGGCTCCATTGATAGAACATTCTCTCCAACAGTTTTGGATTGAGGGACAACTCATAAGGCAGGTGCATGAGTCTGCTCAGTTTGTCTGCAATCACACTGGACTTAACCAGAATGTGCATTGCTGTGAAAAGCAGTTGAATGAGATTGCCTACTCCCACACTCTTGAGAGCTTCTCAACACAGGAGATAGGACCTAGTTCCTCCTTGCTTTTTGATGTATCAAACTACTGACACATCCATTTGAAAAGCAATTGTCCCCGAAGGGAGAGCATCCTGGAAGGCGTACAATGCTAAAAAGTACTGTTCTCACCTTTAAGACATTGATATGCAAATTGGGCTCTGTGGGGGACCAAGTGCCTTGGACAGTGTTCCCCAGATAATGCCCCCCTCCACCCTAACTGGGAAGTGTCCGTGGTCACTATGGCCTTAGGTTGAGAGGAGGTGAAAGGACGACCTTGTGGAATTTGTTCTGACTGAATCCACCATTTGAGATCTCTGTTGCAAATGTTGGTGAATGTAATCAAAGTTGACACTGGTTGGTGTAATATTGACCATTGTGTTGTGAGCAGCCATTGTAAAATTCTCGTGTGATATCTGGCTAAGAGGACTAGAGTTGTAGCTGCTGCAATGGATCCTAGGGTCTTTAGAATCAAGGGTGCAGTTACTTTTTTGCTATTGATTATCTTCATGACTTGTGATCTAATTCTCTATAGTCTCAGTGGGGGAAGAGAGGCTATTGTCTTTGTGTTCAGGATAGCTCCTTTGAATTCTAAGGTCTGAGTTGGTTTGAGGTGAGCTTTTTTATAGTTTATGGTTATCCCCAGGTAGGAACATGTCTGCAGAACCTGGTGTCTTTCCTCTAACAATTGATGCCTGGTCAGAGCGCTAATGAGCCAGTCATCTAAGTATAGAAACACACGGAATCCCAGCCATATCAAGTGAGCTGCTACTACTGCCATGCACTTGATGAACACCCTGGAAGCTGTGGTGAGACCAAAGGGCAGAACTCTGAACTGATAGTGACTGGCTTCCAGCTAAAAAGAGAGAAGCCTTCTGGATTGCCTTTCCATCTTTTTATGGTAGTACGCATCCTGTAGGTAGGTCTGTTGACCACATCCAGTTGTCCTGTTACAAAAATGGAAGAATGGACTGAACTGTGACCATCCAGAACTTTGTTAAACTGATTTGTTCAAAACACTGAGATGCAAAATTGGTCTTTAGTCCTGTCTTTTTTGGCACCAAAAAGAATTTTGAGTAAGTTCTGGATCTTCCCTGGTCTGGTGGGACTGGATCTTCTCTGGTCTGGCTGGACTTCTTGGATGACTCTTTTTTCTAGCAGTTTTTGAATTTGTAGTACTGCTTGTTCCCTCTGACTGGGTGGAACATTGGGGATTCTTTTGCAAATGGGGGAGGGGGGGTGCAAGTAAAAATGGTATAATATAATCGCTGGAATTTATCCTCTGCACCCTGGTATTTGATGTTATTTGTATCCAGGGTCTCTCGTGCAGGGATAGTCAGCCCCCGACTGCCTCCAGAGGAAGACAATCGGGCCCCCTTTCAGGAGAGCTGAAAGGGTCTGCCATAGAAAGAATCTCTGTACCCTTGGTTTTTGCAGCCCTCCTCTGCTGTGAGGGTGGCATCTTCCATTGAAGTTCTCTCCCTCTACCACAGGGGAACCACCTCCACGTGTGTGTTGAAAAGGCCCTTGGGGCTTTTTGAACCCATCTTTTCACTACTTTGCTGGTTCCTTGAAATGGATCATTGAGGAGTGGAAAAACGTACACCCACAGCAGACAGGGTCTTTCCATCTTTCTCACACCTGGACAAAGTGTCTTTAACTTTAGGGCCAAACAAGGATGTGCTGTCAAAGGGAGCACTGACGAATGAAGACTTGAAAGGCTCCACAAAGTCACATAAGCACATCTAGGCATGTGTCCTGATGGCATTGCCTGACCCTGCTGCTCTTGTCCCCCCTTCGGCTGCATGAGAAATAAGCCTCATGGATAAGTTGGATATGGACTGTAAAGTAGCCAACTGAGAAGCAATAGACTCCTGAACCTTTTCAGAGATGGAGCCTGAAAGGGTATTTGAAAGTTCCTTAATTAGAGCCCTCTGCAGTCTGGTGAAATGTGCCAAGAAATTCAAGGACTGTAACGCAAAGGTCATTGAAGCATAAACTTGTTTCCCAAACCTGTCCATCACTCAAGACTCCTTGTTTGGTAGATGGATAGTGGAACTTTCTTCAGCTAGTTCCTTTTTTGTTGCTGCTGCTATGACCATGGCATCAACAGGCAAACCTTTTGACCAGAACTGTTTATCCTCCTGGGTAGTGATACTTTTGTCAGGTCTCCTGAGAATGGGCTCATTGGTGTCAGGGACCTTCCATGTCCGCTGAGAGATGAACTCAATGAGGCCATTGATGGCAGAATTACTCAGGAGATAGATGGGCTGGTACCAAAAGCCTGCAGGTACACAGACTCCTCAGACAAAGGATTATTGGACTTCCAGGTACTTCTCTGTTTTAAGATTTCTAGGATGTCTCCAAAGGAGACATCATCAGGCAGTGATCTTGGGGATCCTTCGCCCTCATCAAAGTCTGTGTCTTCTGGGATAGATTCCTCTGGGGAATCCAAGTTCTTCCTTTTGCACTTCTTCTTATGGACCTTCTCAGTGTGGTGATCTGGGGACTTAGAAGAAGAAGGTATCTCTTCTGGGACTCTTGAGGTTTTTGTGTACTCTGTCCTTGTGGAGGCAAGGGTTGAGACTCTGAACGTAGGTGTGACAGGGATGTGTGTTCAGAGTAGGAAGGGGCTGACTGACTGACTGCTGCAGGCATAGCTCTCTCTATAGCCTCAAAAACTGATCCACCAAGAGAAGGAAAGGACCTTGGATCCAAAAGGGTAGCCCTGGGAACTGTGGTCACTTCCTGCTCCGAGAAGATCCCTCTCGAAGCAGAAGCCAGATCTGAGCTGATCCATGATGAAGCCTCGAGGTGCAGAAAAGGCTCTGAAAACATAGGAGTTGACTGTAGAACTGTGGAACCAACAGGACAGATACGTCTCTGAGAGGTCTCCGGTTTCGACTGAACCAAAGAGCTCAGAGTAATTATCAGTTCTGAAGATAAAGACCTCATCGGTTCCTATCCAGATAAAACCGTGCAGCTTGGAACTGCAGTCTCTTAGGATTTCAAGTGAAGTTAAAGGAGGAAGTAAAGGAGGAGTATCTGAAGAATGAAATCCTTGACCTGTCAGGGTAAGAACTGAGATGGATCCTGTCATACCTTGCATCCAAAGATTTTTCTAACCAGTCTCTCCACATCGCCTTTGGTTAGGCTATTAGAGGAACAGATTAACATTACAGAAGGTGATTTAGGTCTCTGCAAGAATGGTGAAGGAAGTCCCTCTGGAAAGGGATCAATTGAGGTTGAATAACTTGTTCTTGGAAGAAAATTATTTGTTGAATCCTGTAACTATGCAGTCTGATCCAATGATCTTGGCACTGAAGTTTGTCCTTGACCTGGAATTATAGGAACCGAAGAGCTAGCTGGTTCCGATAGCTGACTTATCGTAATTCTCATTTCAAATGAAACAGTCAGAGCTGCTGTTTTTGTCTTTTTCCCTGTCAGTTGCTAAGGGGAAAATAAACCAAAATTGTTGTCTTTTTTGAACTTGGAGCCAATGGAAAAGTTGGTACTGACAAACTTTTTTTCTCCATCTTCTCAGATACTTTGAAAGATGAAGAGGATGGAGTAGAAAAATCAGATTTACTTCTTCATTTTTCTTTAGAAGTGGCTCCAGATAACTCCTCGCTGAAAGAAGACAGAAGTAGGCTGTTCAAGATTAATTTGTTTTTCTGCTCAATGAGAGCTCTATGGCTGAAGGAGAGGCAAGTGGAGCAATCCCCCTGAAGATGGAGGGGGCCTAAACAGTAAACACAGAAAGAATCCATGTCAGAATAAGATATCTTATGACCACATTGCTAACTACGTTTAATTCCAGCCGGAGCATTTTCCTTTTCTGCCACATTTATTCTCAATACACACACACACACACACACACACAGAAAAACCTGAGGAAAATTTTATTTTTAATAAAGAGAGGATAAAAAAATGTCAACAGTGATAATGAAGAAACTACACAAAGTGTAGGAGGAAAATATCAGCAATGATATTTAGAATAGACCAAAGTGTAGCGAAAGGGAAATACTAACAATAGTATTTATAGTATTGACGTACAAGAAGGGCAAAAGGGTAAGGGATTTTATGAACTATAGAGAAAATTACGAAATATAGAAAGGATTTGAAAGTTAGAGATGAATGTATTAATATAAATCACTTATCTGCTCTTGAGCTATTGGCACACATTTTCATGAAAAGCTACAAAAGAGATCTGAAGTAACTGGTGCATTGTGGGCAAGGGATAAGCTCGAGAGTTTTTTGGTTACCACAAGCTATGGTAGTGGCGGAATCAGCCAAACCCATAGGTTGAGGATAGAATGAAAATTGACAACATTAGAGCTGTGGTTAACCAAGTTTGCAGATGACTGTAAATTTACTATTGTACTTAAATCCCCTTCTGATAAGCAAGATGCTGCTTGAACTTACACATCCAAATAGCTGGTGCTCTGAAAATGGGCTAAAACTAAATGCTAAAGAAATACAATATTTTTGCTTTTAGCAAATAAACCCTGAAGTCAGCTTATAGTATAGAAGACATCCTACTCCAAAATGAAGAATATGTGTGAGACCTTGGAACATGGGTCGAAAACTCCTACTTTAATTATCAAGTTGCAGTAGTGGTCAGAAAGTCCTTCGGTCTAGCACAGCTGATAACAAAGGGTATTTCCTTTAGAGTTAAATACATTCTTAACCCCCTTTGTGTGACTTACAAAACATATTAAGCAGTTGGAGAGACCCTAAAGATTCTTGACAAAAAAAGATCAAAAGCCTAAAGGATGTGAGCTACCAAGCAAGGCTTGGAGGCCTTGTCCCTGTATTCAGTGACCTGTAGACTCCTTAGGGTGAGCATTCCAGGCCATTAGAGATACGGCAATCCAAGACCTCTCTCTCTGTCTTTCTTTCACATATTGGTAAGTCCAGTGAACATTACAGCTGTAAACTTACTTCAGCAAATAAACATGGTGGGAAGACATACTTACTACACAATGACTACTTATCTGGAACAAAGCACCTGTATGACTGGTCTATCACTCCTTGAAAAAGGAGATAAGATCTAAAGGTGGTTACTGGCAAGGTGTAAATGGCCACATTATCCAGGGGCCTTGTGCATCCTATGATTCATTTACCATTCATAGCCTGAAGGGAGGTATCAGCAACCTCCATGAAAAACTCAGATCTTGAAACTTGTGGGTGGGCTAGTGCAAATTGAAGTTAGAAAAATGCAGAGCAACACATGCATGAGGGGGAAACTAGTGGTAGCTTAAGTGTTTTTGTTGAAACTGCTTTTAATTATAAAATTATCAAAGAATGATAGTTTAGTGGTCATTTTGTGTTGTGCATTTCTGTAAGAATTAAGATGGCTGCATATCTTTCTTACTGTGTATTTGCTTTAGTCCAGTCTAAGTCTTGGAAACCTTCTAAAGAAAGAACAGGCCTTTACAGTTTCATTTTTTTCCCCTAGATTGTATTGTCTCAGTGTAACTGTTAACTCTAGTTCTTATAAAGGGCAGAACTGATTTCCTTTTTCTTTTTTCCTCCCTCCACAGGTTAAAGCGTACCTCATGTGCTGCAAGCTACGCCCAGCCTATCTTATTGCTGTGAAGCAGGAGCCTGCGAGGGCTGTGCATCTTGTTAAAGAAGTGCTTCAGGTAGCAGAGAAAATTGAAGATGGAGTAATGCAAAGTATCTGCAAACAGTGGCTCTCTGAGCACCAAAATAAGGCTGTGATGAAACCAATATTGACTGCACAGAGATAACACTTTTCACTTGGGCTGATTAAAACAAGGATTGAAACACAGCTGTACATCCCAGTTTCTGAACTAGAAATTGTGCAGTGTATGAATGATTTCTGCCAGTGCTGCTTTCATTTTCAAGTAGGAAAGAATATTTCTTTCAGGGGATGCTCCAGATTTCATGAGATCCAACAGAGAGACTGTGGACCACACCAGTGCATCAATTTCCTTTCTCACTGTAGATAACTTTTGAATATGTTATATATAATCATATCCCGTTTGCACAGTAACACCTTTCCTGTTACCAAGCCTGAAGTCAAATGGATATTATGTCCCTCTTGTAAGTGTAGCAAACAGTTTGCTGAAGTTTCATAGCCTGTGGCACAACTTCATATTCTGGCAACCAAGTGGTATTCTTTGTCATAACTTTTATTCTGGTACAGGAAGTCAGAATACATTTGTTCTCCAGAATTTGTACTTGCGACAGTTGTGGTCTGAAACCTACAGACTTAATTGTTTCTCCTTAATAACAATGGAATGGCCAGGTTGGGTTCTCCAGATAGGAATATTTGATAGGGCGTATGTATAGCAGGAAATTATTTTTTGTTAATAAATTTGTAGGTTTCACTTGCAGAATACTAAGCCATCTAAGTTACAAATTTTTAAAACTCAATATGAGAGCATGCGTTTGAGTTACCAGTGTGACACAGCTGAGGTCACGTTTCGTAGCAGTAAAATGTGTTCTCATATTTCAGATGCAGAACAGCTAACATAGCTCAGGAACCATAAAATTCACTTTTGTCAGAACCAATACAGATCTTGCAGTATATAACCTGTGCTAGAGCTACATTAACACAGTGTACCATTACTTCAGAGGCTGTGGCCATTGTTTCTCAACTCAAGATGTAGACACCTAAATGAAACCAAGATGTTACAAGAACAGTAACTTAAATATCAAAGCTATCTTTTATAGTGTCCTTTTAGGCTTTTACTTATGACTGTAAATGAGAGTAGTCTGAATGCAGTAAGGCTGACTGAGGTAGGAAAAGCACTCACAGTAGCATAGATTCTAGAGCAAGGAAGCCAGTGAGCTTCCAAGCATATAGTGACAGTGCAATGGGCTCATTCTTTATGTGTTAGTCACAGATGCCTCATAGTATCAGGACAATAGATTTCCAACTTAATACTGTGTATTAAATGACTGATAAGCCACAACAGGTCATGCATTGTTATAATTTATTGCATCCCCCATGGGCATTACTAAGCAAGTGCAGGGACCTGATGTCTTTAGGTCCATCAGTAATGAGTAAATGTTATGTTTTTCAGTGAGTAACCTTCATGTTTATCCTTTATTGTAGGACAAGTTCCCTGCATGTTTGCCTGCAGTTATGTAGCTTCCCCCCTCAAAAAAAAAAAGCATCTTTAAATCAAACCTTAACTGTACCCCCCTCAAAAGTGGTGCTGGTTCTGAGATTGTGTTCTGTGTTGTCAGGCAGAGTTTTCTGTTTTAGGAGTAAAAATAATTGTCTGAAAAAGCACAAGAGTCATGATAGTTTATTCCACTAATAAAATAAAATGTGTGCTTTGTCATATTCCAAAAATATGTTATCAGGTGGACTGGTGATACTAAGCTGGCCCTATATTTGGGTGCCCTGAGGGACTGACAGTACCATCTGGTGCTGCTTCCTACTTTGCCCTGTTGCTCCCCCCATGATCCATGAATCCATTCACATGGGTATAGAAAGAAAATGGTTGCAATGATACTAACACTTGAGGCCTGGAAATTCTCAGTACCTATATCTTGTCATTCTCTTTTTGAAACTCCTATTATGATGACATTTTTGCATACAATTTCCATTTAGACTGAGAGGTTTGTACCCCATCTTATGCTATTCTCATTTGATTGTCCCTTATTACCGTGACATTTCTACTTTGCACATTGAGTAATGAAACACAGAGAACTGTATGAACAAATGATGGTGGTTTGGTGCACTCTGCCCACTACAATGTACGCACTTTATATGATTCTTTGGAATTTTCTGAATACATTTTTAAATGCAAACATAATAAATGACGATGATACTACTGTATTTTTATTTATTTATTTTTACAAGTATTCAGTTTGGATTTTTGCAGGCTGTATTTATTGGCTAAACCAGCATTTTGAAAATTATAGGTAGTGAATGGAAACCCATAGTTTTCATTCATGGTTCATGAGTAAGGCAGACAATACACACACAAGTTATAGACATTTATTATAAATACACATTTAAATATAGTAGAATGAGCACATTTACATTTATTACTCTTAAGTAATTATAGATACACATTTTAAGATGGACTATATACAGAGTAAGGTGTACAAGATCAAGAGTTGTGTAAAACAAGTGTGGAAAGAAACAATGAAATAAACTGAATAAAGCTGAGAAAGGTAAGTAATATCACAGTTAGTCTTTCACAGGCTAGAGTTCAGTTAACAGACAAGCTGACTGCCGATTTTTTGAAGATCACGATGTATATTTCTATACAAGTTGAACAAATTCACAGAGTTTGCTTAAATTGCTAAGTAGGTATTCACTACAATCTGTTTATCTGACTTTGAATGCCATCACAGGAGTTAAATGTTGATATTTTCTCATCGTATATCATTAGCTCAGCACAATTATGATTTTTTCTCTAGCTCCTGCACTTTTTGGGAGACCAAGCTGGCATCTCTTCTACATGTGCCAAGTAGGAAGGTGCTCTCAGCCCCTGTGGACTCTAATTCTTTTTCAGGCATTCATACAGATCGTGATTGCCAATGTATATCATTGTAGAGTTCAAACGTTTCATGCCTAAATTTCTTAAACTTTTAAAAGTGTTCCTACTCTGGTCAGTACCAAAGACAGGATGTGCACTTTCTTTACTGCCTGGAAGAAAAGCATGACATGAAACAGTGCTACGAGTGCTAACTCTCCAACACAGCCAACCACAAGAGACAGACAAATATGAGTCCTATATCGCTGCAAAGCAGATGGGCACTGTGGTGGATGGCCAGTGTAAGGACCAACATGAGGGTGCATTAGGAAATCCCTATGTCGTGCTGGGCAAGCAGAAAGAAGTAAGGGCTGTGCAGTCCATACATTAGTCAAAGGTTACGACCACATAGTCGTCTTATGAGGCAGCTTCACATTGCCTTTAAGGAGGAGGCTCATATTTAGCTGGTGGAGGACTGTTAAACCAGTGACAAGTGATACACTTACAGCAACTTAGGGAGTGCTAAAAATTGAAAAAATAAAAAAACAGCCACCAGAGAATAAACAAGTCTTTGCTTTTTAATACGCCACCAAGAACACACAACCAAATGACTAAGCGCTTTCACCAGGCTTCAACCACTGGCTTCTTCAGAATCATTTAGTAAAACATCTGCAGCTTATTAAATATACAAACAACTAATTGATTAATTAGTTAATTACATCACCTGACCAGCAAATTTAACAAAAATCATTGCAAAACAAAAATAAATTCCCACATTCCACACACATAAAATCCATCTCTTTCTATACAGTTTTCTCATTCCAAAAAATACTAAAAGTTAAATATTATATATAAATTCATACAATAATGCCCAAAACCAGATTATATTGTTTATAACAACCATATAAATTATATAAATATAACTTAGGGAGTGCATCGTGGGAAGTCAGTATAGCCTCTGTCTCAGCTTCAAGCATATGGAATATTACCATTCCCAGCCAACTCATGGGGAGCAGTCCTCTGAGCTCCTGTACCTTACAGTGAAATCTTGGTGGTCAGAGGTGGACTTGAGTAGTCTGTTATTCTCCGATACTCATACTCCCCACCCCTGAACTGAGAAAGGTATAATGTCAAGGCTTAGATTCTGTGTACCTCCTCATTTTGTTTAAGCTTGTAGGGACAGCTGTGAAGCTAGATATATGCAAAGTTATTAGTGCCTAGTTTAATTTATCCCTGTTGGTGTGGCAGCACACATACTTATAGAATAGGGACTGTTGCCTGCATTGGTACTTTTCTAAATCTCTGACTGACAGTCTTCCTGAATCCTGTGACCTGCATCCTAGTGCTCTCCAGCCAGCAATACACTTTCATACACTGGCCTGTCCCTTTGTGTTCACCTTAAAAAAGGCTTCAGTTAGTTATGGATAAAAATGTGACTTCCAAGATGGCTGCACACTGACCAACAGTTTAACTTCAGCTCTCCAAGAGTGAAAACAGAAACTGAGAAAAAGGAGTGCCTTTGAAACTTTTTTTGGGTAAAATTCAGTTACTGGCTAGTAAGTACACAGCCTGGATGCCAGCAAAGAAGAAATTTGGAAAACAGTTATGTACTTGCCATAACATTCCATCTGTGTTGTCCATTTTAATTTTTCATCAACCTGCGGATTTTGGATCTGACCATCTGATCCAACTCAGCCGCTTTACAAGCTTAGCATTCGAAACTCGAGCTCCTTTTCTCCATCCTACAATGCCGCATTCCCCCAGATAACCTCAGATCGAGTTTGCTGCTAGCATATATGCAGTATATATATATATATATATATATATATATATATATTATATATATATATATATATATATATATATATATATATTATATATATATATATAAAATAAAACAATTTTAGTAATAATCATACAACCACCATACAAAAGAAAAGGACAGAGAGTGCACAGAGTTTAGGGGCTCAAAACAGGAACTGTGGTTCCTACTAGTATCTCTATCTGGCCTTTCATAACTATGGATAAGGAAGAAGTAGGGCAGGGAGGTTGAGGAAGATTGAAAATGGACAACACAGATGGAATGTTATGGTAAGTACATAACTTATTTATCTGATGTCATTTTCATTCATTCCTCAACCTGTGGGACAGAGTCTCCAGCTACAGCAATCTAGGGTGGCCCTCATGGAAGGATATTCCGGAGCATTGCAGAGCCAAAAGCAGCCCTATTCTTGGAGATAATGTTCAGTTTATAATGTGTAATAAATGAGAATTTGATAGTGAAGCAGCTGCACAAATAGTTGAAACTCTGGATCAAAAATCTTGAGACGTCATGGATCTCATAGAATGAGCTTTGCCAGGCCTAGGTAAAGGAATACCTTTTGAAGAATAAATAAAAGAGATGCAATCCCATAACCATTCAGCCAGTATGTATTTGGCAACTGCTGTACCTTTTCTAACATCTGAGAAAGAAATGAATAGTTGATCAGATTTCTGGTATGATTTTGTCCTGTACAGATAAAAATGCAACTGTCTTGTGAACATCCAGGAGATGTAGCATGTATTCTCCCTTGTAATGAAAATTTTAGTAGTGTAATGAAAATTTGGAAGGAAGACCAGTAGGTTGATTGATAATTTCAAGTCTACCTCAGCTGCAGGTTCAAAAGGGGGAAGAACTAATGCCTATAAATTCAAAGTTAGGTCCCAAGGAGGGGTTGGATATTTGGGGGGAATGAAGCAGAAAGATACCTCTGGACAGAGCAAGAGTTTTCTCCACTGTAAAAATCTGAAATGGCTGCCAGTTGAACTTTTACCATGGAATAACTGGCCCCATTTTGGAAGAGGAAAGCCAGGAAATTACTGAGATAGTAGCCATAAAAGGATCTATCAGCTTCTGTTGAGCCCAGGTGGAGAATCTTTTCCACTTGCTCTTGTAGATTTTACTGGTAGATACTTTGTGGAAGGAAATCAGAAACTTTTGGACTGGGGATGAAAGCCTGGAATGTCTAGCCATCATTGGAATTGGAGAAACTGTGTGGTCAATTTTAGGCCTTGAAGATCTGGGTGAGTCTGTCTTGAGGGATGGGATAGTAGATCTGGAAGAGGCTCCATTGTCCAGGGAGGGCAAATCAGTTGAGACCAAAGGAAAGTGAACCAGACTTGGAGAGGCCAAAAGGGAGCAATAAAGATTACTTTACTCAACCGTTGTGCTTTCTGAAGAAATCTGGGAATCGGGTAAAGGAGGGAATGCATAAAGTAGTCCAGGGGGGAAAACCAAGGACTACAGCATCTCTTGGTGACTGTCTTTGAGGGGGGATCAAGGCAAAGAATCTGATGCACTTGCTGTCGAGGAGGGACACAGAGATGGCAGCAAGCTGGACTCCATTTGAGGAGAATCATGTTTGCCACTGACTGATTCAGAGACCACTTGTGAGGCATCAGTAAAACTGTGCCAAGCCTGTCTGCTAGAATGTTGCTCTCCCCCAGAATGTGTGTTGCAGTTAGAAAGTGGTTGGTAGATATCGGCCATTGCCACACTCTCATTGCTTCTCGACACAGAAGGTAAGATCTGGTTCCTCCTTGCTTGTTGATGTCCCACACTATGGACATTTTGTCTGTTTGAATCACAATAGCCCCTAGAGGGAGAAAGCTGTGTACTGCTTGCAACACTAGAAGAACTGCTCTCATCTCTAGGACATTGATATGCAAGTTGGTCTCCTAAGAAGTCCACGTGCCTTGGACAGTCCATCCCAGAAAATGCCCTCCACCCCATCTTGGAGGAGTCCATGGTCAACATGGCATTTGAAGGAGGAAGAACAAAGAGGCATCTTTGGCTGACTTCTGCCACCAAGCCATCAAAATAGAGAATCTTTGCATACACGTGAAAGCTTAATTGGTTGGTTCAATGGTTAATGGAGTAAAGGCCATTGGAATGATAATGTCCACTGTAGGATTCTCATGTGCAAGCATGCTGTAGGTAATATCGTTATCATAGCAGTCACCAAGACTAATGCCTTGAGCACAAATTTTGCAGGAAGGGCCAGAATTTCTAGGATCTGCGAGATATGTATTTTCATGGTTGAAACTGTCTGGAGGTAGGTAGGCTATAGTTTTGGTTGTGCCCAAGTGTGCTCCAATAAAAGTCTGTCAGTTGAACAGGAAGTCACTGTGATTTTTGCATGTTGGTTATGTCAAGAGTGGGATCTAGTTTCAATAGGTAGCCCCTGGTTTGGATGAGTAGATGCCTGGTCAAAGCAGTTAGGAGCCAGTTGTCCAGAAATGGAAATGTGGAATCCCTGCAGTCTGAAATGAGCTGCAACTACCGCCAAGCATTTGGTGAACACCCTGGGAGCTGTGGTGAGACCAAATCGGAGCACTCAGAATTAGTAATGGCTGGCTCCCAGTCTGAAGCAAAGATGTACGGTCTGGAGCACCTGTCCATTTTGATATGGTAGTACACATCCTTCAGGTCTATCGAGCACATCCAGCTGTCCATCTTCAAAAGAGGTAGGATGGACTGAATCATGACCATCCTGAATTTCAAGTTCTTCACTGATTTATTCAGAGATCTTAGATTCAAAATTGGCCTTAGGTCCCCTGTCTTCTTCAGTACTAAAAAGAAATTTGAGTAGATGCCTGATCTGACTTAGGAGCGACCTCGTGGATGACTCTTTTTTGGAGCAGCTTTGTAATTTCTAGAGCTGCTGCCTCCCTCTGATTGGGTGGCATATCGGAGAGGTAAGTCTTTGGTTTAGAGAGATTTAAAAAGGGAATTGAGTATCCTCTGGATATGATCCTTTGTACCCATTGGTCATTTGTGATGGCTTTCCAGGCTTCTGAGTGCAAGGATACATGCCCCCCTGACTGCCTGCAGAGAGGGGCAATCAGGTTACCTTTCAGGGGTGCTGAAAGGGTCTGTCCGAAAAGGAATCTCAAGATCCTTGATTTTGTGGACCCCCTCTACACCAAGGGCATCTACCTCTATAACTGTTTCCCCCTCTACCCCTGGGGGAAAAGTGTCCTTGAGATTCCTGAAAAGGACCTCAAGACTTCTTGAACCACAGTTTTTTTACTACTACACTGATTCCTGGAGAAGGATCTTTGTGGCATACAAAAATGGATTCCTAAGTTAGACAAGATCTTTCCATCTTTCTTGCTACAGGAGAGTGTCTCTCTGACTGTGGTGCAAAACAGTGACAAATCATCAGAAGGTGCATTGAAAGGTTCCGCAAAGTCTCACAAAGGAAGTGCTGGAATTGGTGGTCCTTGAGGTGCCTTCTGCAGTGTGGGAAAACAACCTCATGAATGAGTTGGATATCAGTTAGAGTGGCCATTCTGGAGGAAAAGGTATTGCGTTCCTCATCATACGTGGACTCAGGGACCGAGCTAGATAGTTCCTTGATTAAATCCCTGTGTAGCCTGGTAAAGTGAGATAAGTAGTGTAGCGCTTGCAAAGCAAACATGGCCGAAGTGTAAATCCTCTTTCCAAATCTGTCCAAAGGCCTAGACTCCCTTTTTGGGGGGGTGGACAACAGAGCTTTCCTGAGTCAGCTACTTTTTGATAGTCGCCACAACAACCATGGCATCTGCCAGGATCCCTGTGGTCTAGTGCAGTCTGTCTGTGGGGGTACTGAGTATCTTATCCACCCATTTGTTTATGGGCTGAACAGTGTCCGGTTCCTTCCATGCACTGGTAGATACTAAATCAAATGGATCTACGGGGAGGCACCCAGGATATAGATGGGCCAGTGCCAGAAGTTTCCAAAAGCACTTGTCTCCTCTGGGTTAGAGTTTTGAGAGGACCATCCACCTCTTTTGGCAGAAGATCTCTGTGATGTCTGCAAAGGAGACATCATCAGGTGGAAATCTAGTGGACCCCTCCCCTTCTTCAAAGTCATTGTCCATAGTGACCGATTCCTGAGGGAAATCCAGGTATCTCCTTTTCCACTTCTTTTTCTGGGGGCCTCCCCAGTGGGATGCTCTGGGGAGGTATTGGAAGAAATTTGGAGTTCCACAGTTGGAAAAGGTTAGCGGCTTTCTAGGACTGGCTGTCCCAGTGGTAGACATGAGGTCTCAGTCTATTCCATAGAGATGAGAATTGGATCCAAGGATGAGAGAACCAGGAGTTCCCCATGATGGGAGAGGACTCTTTGCACCACCTCAAAGGCAGATGAACTACGAGGACCTGAGAGTCATCCCTCTGGAGTTGAAGCTGTCAGCGCAGATTTCTCAGGAGCCCCCATAGTCCTCCACTCCAAAGGGGGAGTTGGCACTGAGCTGTTGAACTCCAAGGCTCCAAGGGGGAAGTGACAACTCCAAAATTTCTGAGTCGAAGTAAGCCACCCCAGACTCTGACATCTAAGCTTCGGCTCCAAAATGCTGACGCTGTTGGAGCCGAGCCCATCAGGGAGGTGGGCGGACTCAAAGTAATTACTACAGGAACCAACAACTCCAAAGCAGGAGGTCAGATCAGAGAAGGAGCTACAGGACAGAAGGAAGAATGTCTGCTCACAGATCTGGAAGGGGACTGAGCTGGCAAAACCCCCATCTGAATCTAGGTCTTGAGAAATTGTCACTTCAGTCTATCCACCTCATGTTTGGACAAGATCTGGGAAGACCTGACAGAAGAGAAACCTGATGGTGGCCTTGACACTCTTTTGGGAGAAGCCTCCTTGGGACAAGACCTCTGCGCAGAGATACCTGATCCTGAAGTGACAGGGGGAGCTGAAGGAGAAGATACCAGGATTGTCGGATCCGAAGGTCTCGGATCTGCGGTTTTTGGATCCTTTCTTGGTGGCTTGCAAGAGGATCTCTCCGGGGAATGCTTCCTGTGTTCCCTGGCTTCTTTATGTTTCTTTAATGGGGGGGGTTTGAGCCCCTGAAGTGGAAGGCACAGAAGGAGCAGAAGAAGGAAGAAGGAATCAAGCTATTTAAAATGATCCTGTACCAATGGTCCACTATGGCCCATGGATTAAACCCCTTGCAGATGTCACAAGAACTGTCCAGGTGTGCTGGGCCTAGACAGTAAACGCACTCCCTGTGGGCATCAGATAAGGGAATCTTGTGCCCACAGGAAGTGCATTTTTTAAAACCCAATGATTTATCAGACTTCTCAGCCATGATAAACCAAAGAAATCCACCTATGTGATGTCCAGATAATATCCCAGTGGACTACCAACAATAATGTAATGTCCATTACTATCTTGGGTCAGTAACTCAGGAGCTTCAGTCCTCACTACTGATTCTGTAGGAGACCATCACTTAAACAGGAGTTATATTTCACAATTTCCACTAAGAGCACAACAGGAACATGCTCTATAACCCAGGACTGGACTGTATACTTCTGTCCACCCCAAATATAACTCCTTATTACACACTTCAGATCAGTAGTCCCAGTTTAAGACCGCTGATACACCAACACTAAATTTCACATATCCAAACACTTCTGGGAAAGTCTAACATAGAGTTCCAGCTGTGCTCCTTCCCCAAAATAATATAGTAACATGCTGCCACCAGTCAGACAGCCTACATGCCCTTATAAAGGGGTATTCAATTATGACAATTAGATATTAAAACAATTAAACAATTAGCAGCAAATGACCTCAAGAAGCCAGGCTTTTGGAGTGTCCCGGTAAGTTATCAAAATAGGTATAAGCACTCTCAAATCACTAAAGACAACACTGACCGACCAGCCACAATGTAAGTTAATAAAAATATGTAATACTAAGCAAAATGATTAAAAATATACTCTGTCAATCACCAGGAAAATGAAATCCCTACTGAAGGATAGAAATCCAGTATTTAGAAAAACTCTCTTTAGTTATAATTTTCCTATCTGACTAAAGAACGCTGTCCCTGATCTAAACTAAATTATTATAAAAGAGCAAAGGCAGGCTTACAGTTCTTGGTGAGTCCTTTTGTGTATCCACTACACATTACAACTGTAACTGGCTGTTAATTGACAACAACTGACTTCAGCTGTCTTCAGCAGGCTCTTTTATAGACTAGCTTAACTGTCACAGTGGCTCCAGTTCTAATTTTCATTTCATATTTTGAAAATCAACCAATGGCTGTTTACTAAAGTTCTTTCCTGTCATTCAACTTCGGACAGTAACACATAGCAACTGTCGACATTTTTATGGCATCATCTGCAGATCAGCTGATTCTGAGACAGTCTGCATTTAGAATTTTCTTCACAAATATGTGCAGTTAGAAATGTAAAGGAACACTGTTCAAGTCTTTAAAACATTCTTTACAGATTATAAATCAACATGTAATAACTTATTTGCATTATTATAGCTAGTCATACTGGCATAATAATGCACAGGTTAATCAAATTGTGTACAAAACCTCAGCCAAGCTACACATGCTAACACAGATGACAGTGTCTAATTTCTTCACAACCTACACTTTGGAGAGAGAGAAAGAAAAGAGAAAACAGAAAGAACTGAAAGGAAGAGAAATTTATATATATAGATAGATATAGATCTATATGATTTAAGAGGTACAAATAGGTGGAAAAGATAGAAAAGGAGTCAAGAAAACACGTATAAGGTTTACTTATGAATCGACAAAAAGTTTGAACAGGAGCTTTCAGAGCAGCGAAACTTTGATGCTTTTTGGACAAGAGGGAAAGGATATCTGAGGTAATCTGGGAGAATGAAGCATTATGGGATGGAAAGGAGGAGCTTGAGCTTCGAATCCTAAGCTTGTAAAGCGGTCAAGTCATATCTGACTGTCAGATCCAAAACTCAAAAGTTGAGGAATGAATGAAAATGACCGATCCCAAAATAAAAACCAGAAAAGGTGAAGAGAAAAAAACATCTTGGAAGGATTCTACGGCTATTCTGCAAAAAGCAGTCCAAGAGATGGTGTCTACTAATTTAGAAGATAAAATAAATCAAATGTACTCCAAAATGATTAAATTAAATGAAACATTGAAGGAAAATATAAACTCAAAAGCTGGAAAAATAGAAGAAGCATCAGCTGTTCAGAATAACTGATGAATGCAAAAATCAGAGGTTGAAATGAAGTAAAAGCTGATTGAATATGAGGCTTTTCAAGAACTGTTTCAAAAATTAGAGTTAAAAGATAATGCACGCAGAAAAAACAAGATTTTCTGCTGTACCAGAGAAACTGGATAAAACAGACTATTAATTTTACAAAAGCACAAATAAACAAAAGGGCTAAAGTTCAACAGCAAGATTTGTTAATTGAAAGGGCATGCCCCAAACCTGATCACGAAAAAGCAGCCAAAACCTATAGTAGAAAAGATGCAATCGTACCAGAAGAAAGAATTGATTCTGACAAAACTGTGGCAGAAAGACAGAGCTTTTAAACTTGGAGATCGTGTTTGTGGAAATTGGTTATTCACTGTCTACCAGGCAGAAGAGAAGCAAATTTATCTCAGCAATCAGGGAATGTCGAGAGGCAGGTGTGACATTCAAGCTGCAGCTGTCTTCACAGTATTGCTTCCTGGAGGATCATTTTTAATGCAGAACAGGCTAAGGAGTAAACAAAAAAAGCCTGCAAGCAGAAAGGGACTCTGATTCTCATTCGTCTGACAGTAAGGTTCATAGAGATACTTTGCCAGTGAAGCATTTTCTGATGTTTCAATGGAAATGCTTGAGAGACAGAAAAAAAGCACAAGAGTTCACTAGAACAATCAGAGTAAGTTTGGATTTGAACTAGAGTCTGGTGTTTGGAGATGGAGATAAACAAGAAGATGACCAGCAACACTGAAATTATTGAATATATGGGAGTCTATAAAGCATCAATCACATTTGTGAAATATGACTTTGCAAAAAAAGTGGCTGAAAAAGACTGGACTTTTCTTGACTTTGTAAACTTGTAGGTGAATTATGAAGCATATATTCCACTTTGTCATTAATGTTTAGAAGGACATTAAAAGAGGAAAAAGGTAACTGGTAAGTAAAACAATTTTTAGGTTTTATACAAACATTTCATGGTATAAACTATTTGTTATATATAGCAAAGCAGTTTTGTGTAGTGTGTAGTCAGGGGTATTTTAAATGTGGGAGGAGTCTTTTCAGTGACTGTTGTATATGTTAGTAATATTAAGTAATTTTTAGTTGTAATAAATATAGGTTTTGCAGTATAACGAGAAGAAAGGCTGGAAAAAAGCAAATTTAATGTTAATATACTATGATCTTGAGCTGGAGTGTAAAATAGTACTGATTATATTATATGTGGAATTAAGGTATTTATTTTTACAAGGGTGAATATCTAGATTCATGCCTTTGGTGTAAGGTATAAACAATTTATTGTACAAAATTAAGCTTTAAAAGTATGACAAAAAGATGAAAGTCATGAATATCCAAGTTTTTTTTTTTTTTTACAACTGCAAAGATATTAGCTTGTTTGTTTTCCCATTAGCAGATGATCTGTGGTAGTCGAGAAGTCTACAGCTGAAGACAGCTGTACATTCTCTTCTAAGTGAAATTTGCAAAGATTCATTGTGGAGTACATTTCTATGGAAACAAGCTGTCTGCAGGTGCAAGCAATTCATCTTGAGAGTTCTGAGCATCTTTTTGCCACGGGAAATGAAAAATGTAAAGGTACAATTACAAACACTTTAATGAAAAATAGTTTGAAAGTATGGGGAATGATTTAGAGATAGCCTCACTAGCAGTCTTAATACTTTAGTATAACAGTGAACACTTTAGTTGTATTTAAATATAGCCAGTGCAATTTTTTCTTGGGGCTATACGTTAATGGTTTCTGAAAGCATATAAGCTGTTTTTCACATCTGGAAGGGAAACAGAGATAAGAAAAGGAGAGACGGCAATCACTGTAAGTCAGATTGCCACCCCTCTGTTTGTTTTCCTATAACTGCCCACAAATACAAGGAGCACTCCAATCCCTTTTCCAATTTTCCATTTTTTTAGATTAAGAATGCACTGCTTTGTCAGTGTGCCTTGTACACTGGAAAAAGCTGATATCCTCCTCTTGACTGGCTGCTTGCTGTTTTGGAAAAACAGTCAAGCTGTTTCCCAATGTAGCAGGCAGTGAATGAACAAGACAGATTGCCAAGAAACCCGTGAAAATTAAGGAATAAAAAGGGGGTCTCTCAACTAGTTGGTACCTTTTCTAAAAAGGTTACTGAGAAGTTGGTTTGTTGCTGCTCTCTTCTTCAGGTACTTTGGGATGGCTTTGCTGCCTGCTTTCATCGCTAGATGGACTAGCAGAAGTCAGAGTCACCATTCGTGATTATCAGATCGGACATAGCATCACTGGGCTGGCTGCTGCTGAGAGGAAAAAGTTATTGGGGCTTCAGGTGGTGTTCTTCTTAACTGTAGCCACTCAGTAGCTGGTCTGGTTGCTGTACTTGCTCATGCTCTGCCAGTGCTGCTGTGTAAGCACCACCAACCACTGTTCAGGTGTCCTGAGACCTGGGGAGCAGAGATTTGATTTTGTAGACACCAAGCAACCACAGGAGACCCTTGTTTGTGTTTTTGGCAGAAAACCACATTTGTACTGGATAGAGTTAACATGGAGACAGTCACTGTAGTGGAAGGTCAAGTGATTGTGAAAGCCTGTAAACTATCCTGATTTTTGCCTCATATTTTGTCCCATATTTAAGTCATGTACTTGCCATAATGTTCCATCTGTTTTGTCAATTTTCATTCTTCCTCAGCTGTTGGGTTTGGATTCGACTCGAACGTTACTTTAGCTCGTGGCCACCAATATATTTTGAGCTTGTCCCTTACCCATAATGCACCAACCCCTAACATACCCCAGATCTTGTTTGGTGTTTTACCAAATGTAAGACATACTAATATATATTCCTTAAAGAAGAAACTATATCTGGAGCTCAACATAAGGGACAGTGGTGTTATTATATCCTCTCCTTCTTACAGAAGTCATGGTCGGGGGTTGGTGGGTGGGAAGTTGAGGAATTAATGAAAATGGGCAACCTAGATGGAACATTATGGTGAGTGCATTACTTCTTTATCTGATGTCAATTTTCATTCTGTCCTCAAATGTTGGGACAGAGTCCCTGGTACCTAAATTCCAGGTAGACTCTAAGGAAGGATATTCCTAAGCACAGTTGAGTCAAAGGCTGCTCTTCCCCTTGAGACCAGATCCAGTTTGTAATGAGTAATAAAGGTATGAGGATTACCCCAAGATGCAGCTGCACATCTGTCATCCATGAAATCTTTAGATAGAAAAACTGAAGAACTTGCCATGGACCTAGTTGAATGAGTTCTTAAAGGTCTTGGTAAGGATAGACTCAATTTATTGTAGATAAATAATATGCAATCCATCAGCCATCTGGCTAAAGTTACCTTTGCAACTGATTTGCCCAATTTAGAATCAGCAAGTGAAACAAATAATTTATGTCTTCCTAATTCTTTTGCTCTATGTAAGTAAACACATAAGTGTAGATGAAGCCAATGAAGAATTCTCAAACTCAGTATGAAAGTTAGGGATTGCAGCTAACTGAACTCTGTTGAGGAACTAGCTCCCTCATTAAAAATCATTGCCAAAAACTCAAGAACACTTTGTATGAGAGCTTAGAAGGGGTCAGTGTACTTCTTATGTGCTCAAAACACAAACCTTTTCCATTTACCTTTGTAAAGTTTTCTTGTAGAAGCCTTCTGTGAAGATAAAGGTATTTGACAGACGGGAAGAGAGCATCTGTCGTCTGGCTATTAATGAAATTGGAGAAACCACACTGTTAGCTTGAGGTTTGAGATATCCAGATGAATCATGCCTTTCGGGTGAGACAGGAGGTCTGGAATTGTATCCAGAATCTAAGGTGAGTAAAGTAGATGACGACAAAGGAAGGAACCAAATCTGCTAAGGCCAGTAAGTTGCAATGAGATGACTTTGATCTTCTTCTGGGCAGTTTTCTGCAGAAAATTTGGAATTAGGAGAGTTGGTGGGTAAGCATAGAGGAGACTGGGGGGAGGGGCCAGTTGTGGAGTAGAGCATCCTTGTGGGGGGCATCAGTGCAAAGAAGCTGCTGCAATTGTTGCTTAGGGGAGAAGCAAAAAGAGTGCAGCAAGGTTGGCTCCATTGATGAAAAATCATTTCTGTCATTTCCATGTTGAGAAACCACTAATGAGGTTATAGAATGGACCTGCTCAATTCGTCTGATATCACACTGGATTTCCCCAGAATGTGCATTGCTATCAGAAAGCAGTTGGAAGAGACTGCCTATTGACACACATTGAGAGCCTCTCGACACAAGGGGTAAGATCTGGTTCCCCCTTGTTTGTTGAAGTATCAAACTACTGACATGTTGCCTGTCAGAATCTCAATTGTCCTAAAAGGGAGAGAGTCTTGGAAAGCCTGCACTGCTAAGAGCACCGCTATTATTTCCAGGACAGTAATATGTGTATTGGCCTCTTTGGGGGACCAAGTGCCTTGGACTGTCTGGGAAGCGTCTGTGGTCACTACAGTCTTGGACTGAGACAGAATGAAAGGGTGGACTTATAGCACTTGGACTGATAGAATCCACTACAGGTATCGTTTGCATGCCTGAGTGATTCTTGTTTGGGGTGACATGCTTTGATAAAGAATCAACCATTGAGTTGCTAACATCTGTTGAAGAATTCTCATATGAAATCTTGCTAGAAGAACTAAAATTATGGCCACTGACATTGACCACAAAGCTTGAAGAATCAACTGAGCTGATAAGTTGGTACTCTGAAATATTTTTCTGTTCTGGAATCTGATAGTTTGCACTCTTGAAAGAGGAAGAGAAGCTGTGAATGATACTGTGTTGCAAATCACTCCTATGAACTATAGTGTTTGAGACAGTTGTAACTGAGACTTGTAATTTATGGTTATCCCCAGATAAGAGCAAGTCTGGAGCACCTGATCTCTTGCTGTTATTAGTAGATGCCTGGTCAGGTGGTAAATGAGCCAGTCTAAGTATGAAAATACTTGAAATTCCTGCAGTCTCATGTGAGCTGCTACCACTGCCATGCATTTGGTGAACACCCTGGGGGCTGTGGTGACGTCAAAGGGCAGTGCTGTGAACTGGTAGTGACTGGCTCCCAGCAGGAATCATAAATACTTTCTGGATATTGTCTGTTCATTTTTATGTGGTAGTATGTATCCTGAAGGTCTCTCGAGCACACTGAATTGTCCTTGCCTAAAAATGGCAGAATGAACTGAACTGTGACCATCCAAAACTCTGTGACACAAACTGATTTGTTCAAGTCACTGAGATTCAAAACTTAACTTCAGTCCCCTGTTTTCTTTGGCACTAAAAAGAATCTTGAGCAAGATCTGGATCCTATCTGGTCTGGTAGGACTTCTTGGATGACTCTCTTTTCTTTTTAGCAGCTTTTGTATTTGTACTGCCGCTGCTTTCCTCTGACTGGGAGGAACACTAGGAAATTTGCATACACATGGAAGTGGAAGGGAAAAGGGAATTATAGAATCTCTGAAATGATCCTCTGCACCCACAAATGATTTGTGATATCTATCCAGGCTCTCTTGTGCAGAGATAATGGACCCCTGATTGCCTCCAGAGGGGGACAAGCAGTCCTCCTTTCCGGAGAGCTGGTAAGGTCCATCAGTGAAGGAATCTCTGGATCCCTGGTTCTGCAGGCCTCCTATGCAGTGTGGGTGGTGTTGTCCATTCGAGATCCCCTTCTGCCCCTGGGAGAACTATCTCCATGTGGATCTTAGAGAAGACCATGGGACATTTCTGGACCACATTTTTTGACTGCCTCATTGATTCTTAGAGTAGGATATTTGAGGAGTCGAAAAATGTACACCAACTGCCAAGAAGGTCTTTCTAGCTTTTTCACACCTGGCAAGTGTGTCTTTAACGTTAGGGCCAAACAACAAACTACTATCAAAGGGTGCATTGGTGAATGAGGACATGAAGGGCTCCACAAAATCACACTGACACATCCAGGTATATGTCCTAATGGAAACATACACACTTTTCCCAAAACTGTGCAACACACTAGACTCCCTGTTAGGAGGATGGATAGAGGAGCTTTGCTCATTAAGTTCCTCCTTTGTGGCTACCACCACAACCATAGCATCCATGAGCACTCCATTGCTCCAGAATTCCCTATTCACAAGTAGAACCAGTATCCAGTCTGGTCTCTTGGGGATTGACTCATCTGAGTCAGAGTCTCTTTCCATGCCTGCCTAGAGATCAAGTCAATGAGCTCATCAGCAGGTGGAGTAGCCCAGGAGGTAGACAGGCCAGCTCTAAAGGACTTCAGGAATACTGATTCCTCTGGGAAAGGGTTATTGGAGGACTAACCACTCCTCTACTTAAGGATCTCAAGAATGTCTCTGAATGAGACCTCTTTAGGTGTTGATCTTGGAGACCCTTTTCCTTCAACCAAATCAGTATCCTCTGTGAATGACTCCTGAGGGGAGTCCAAGTGCCTCTCTTGCACTTCCTCTTCCTAGGGACTTCTTTGGTAGGATGCTCCAGTGATGTCTTGGAAGAGAGAGTAAATTCCTGCTGAGTATCCTGGAGACTTTGAGATGGCTGTCCCTGTGGTGTAGAATGATATGGTTCAAGGCATAAAGACATCTGGGATCCAGAGGGAAGGTGCAAGGGGGTAGGATCCATCCATCCTGTAAGGAACATTCTCTTCACTACCTCAAAGGCAGAATACCCTGGGGAGAAGGAAGACAATGGACCCCAGAAGCCAGGCTTTTGGCCCATTATTTCCCCCTGTGAAGGCAATCTACCCAAGGTGAAAGTTGGAGCTCATCTGTCGAATGCTGAGGCTCCAAGAGGCAGAGATGGCTCCAAAAACTTTGGAGTTGACTCGAACACCTCGGATCCGATAGGGACGCTTCGGCTCTGAGAGTCATACTGTTCCTTAGACATTGCAGCTGGTGCACTCAGAAATGGCTTTGGATCTGAACCAGATGGACCTGGAAGATGCTGATCCAAGGGCTCAAAAACAGTCGTTCAGATCAGAGAAGGAGCTGAAATTATCAGAGTGGTAGAAGGAAGGGCTTCCTGACCCGAAGGGGTAGGAGCCAGGAGAACACCTATCTGCATCTGTGCTGAGAGGAATCTCATCATCATTCTGTCCATGTCAGTTTTGGTAAAACTTCTGTAAGAAAGAGAGAAAGCTAGGCATGGGAACCTAGAGTGTTGGTGTTCCAAAAAGGGAGAGGGTACTCTGGAAGGTGCCAGATCCAAACCTGGTCCTGGGTAACAGTTTTGGATGCAAAGTGCTTAGGTCCGAGGAGGATTTTGTCAGATCTGATGCTGGCAGAACCACACCAGCCTTTGGATCCAATTTATGCTTTTTCTTTGGTGGCTCTGAGGAGGGATGGAGCCAAGGATCCTAAAGGTTTAGGAAACTGAGACTCCTTTAATTTTGATTTCGGGGATTGAGCCCCAGCAACAGCTTTTGAGAAAGGAGCAGGAAGTAACCCCTTCAAAATAAGTTTATTTTTTCTATCCGCAATTGCATCCAGATTAAAGGTTTTGCAAATACTGCAATCAACTTGTAGGTGGTCTGGCCCCAAGCAATACACACACAGTGTGTGTCGGAAAAAGGCAACTTGTTCTTGCATTTTAGGAACTTAAAACCCAAAGGACCTTATTCTGGGGTCTATATTGGAAGCGCGAATGCTTAGGTTGTCGAATGCAGCATGATCTACACTGATTAAGCGAACCACGAGAACACCAAATGCCAGAAACCGCGAAATTCGAAATCCCGATTTGGCATAGTTGGCCCTTCTGCAGTATAGCTCCATAAGGTAAGTGTGTGATAGTTATGGACCTTAGGGTTAGGGTGCGAGTTAAGGTAAGTACATAGATAGTAATGTATGTAAGGGTTAGATGTAGGGTTTGATTAAGTGTATGTGTGTGGATTTATTTATTTTGTTTGGCTATAGCTTGTTAAGGTTGTGTGCGATAGTTACGGACCTTCGGGTTAGGGTGCGGGTTAAGGTAAGTGCATAGAAAGTAATGTTTGTAAGGGTTAGAGTAGGTTTAGAAGTAGGGTTTAGGTTAGTGTATGTATGTGGTTTATTTATTTTGTTTGGGTGGGAAGTATGTTTTGTTTTCATTACTGGGTAGAACAGTGTTGGCCAAATAAAAAAATTTGGTGATGTGTGTTTCTGCATTTTGTGGTTTCAGTGACTTGTGCGTTCGCGTAATAGGTATCGATCATGCTGTATTCAACAACCTAAGCGTTTGCGCTTATAATATAGACCCTTATTCTGACAGAATGACACACTAAAGCAAAATGTCAACTAATAAGAAAGAGACTTTTTTTTAAAACAAGGAAGAAATGGATAAAAAGAGAGATATACCAATGATGATCTCAAGAATTACACAAAAAGTGTAGAAGGGAAAAGAATTAGAGTATACCAGCTATGGTAAGAAAGAGCTACACTTAGTGTAACAAAAGGGAGGATTAATTATCAATAAGATTTGACAAAATATTAATACTTAATAATTTGAAATGAATCACTAGAGAGCTCAAGATGACCACTTCTAATCACAAAAGTGGAAAATGAGATTTGGGGTATGTTAGGGTTGGTGCATTATGGGTAAGGGAAGAGCTTGAGAGATTTTTGGTGGTCACGAGCTAAAGTAACGGCTGAATCAGATCAGTGCATCTGCTCCAAATCCAACAGTTGAGAATAGAATGAAAACTGACATCAGATTTTATGGTTCTCTGGCAATTGGAGGGTTGAAGTAATTTCAGATAACAATGAGTTTTAGCAACTTTGTAAGTTTATAAGAGCAATGTATGATAATTATCTTTCAGAAAATACTTGTTAAAGGAAAATATCTTCTAGCAATTTTTGTGCTTACAGTCTGTGCACTTTTGGGTCTGTTTGTTGCTGTCCTTATTTCTTGTGCTAAAAGGTTTGTTCTGATTTTTCTCTCACAAAAATAGTCTTCCTTATTGAATTAATTATCTGGCAAATCACTGTAATGACATACATTTCAGTTTATGACTTCATATTCTTCAGAAAATGCATGCTAATACAAGCCCTGTTAGTCCTGTAACCTCCTAACTTTATAAGAGCAATATTTAAAATCTGTCCCTATTTGTTTTTGCCTTTGCCCCCACTGTTTTAAGTTTTGTCTAGATTTCTTGTGCTTCAATGTTAACATATGGTTGAGAGGTTAAAGTCTTTAAATAATGACAGACATTTGAGTTTGTCTTCATATTTTTGATAAAATGCATGATAAAGCAAAAGCTGTTATTCTGGCAACTTTCTAAGATTATAAATATTTACATCCGTCCCTGATTTTTGGCCCCTTGTCCCCTTATAATTGCTGCTGTCCAGATTTATTGTGTTAAAGAGTTTATCAGGTATTATGATGAAATCTAGATTGCTTCACAATGTCCATATGTTTGCTTCATATCTTTTATGTTTACCTGAGGGTTGAAGGCATTAAATAATGGGAGATATTTGTGTTTTAGATTTCATATCTTTGAGGAAATGCATGGATTGTTATTCTAACTACTGAGAGTGTAAGTAGTAACTGTCACCAGTCCCCGACCCCCCCCCCAATGATTAGGGTTGTCCAGATTTATTGTATTAAGAGGCTGATAGGTATAATGATGCAGTCAAGATTGTTGCAGATGTCCACATTTTTACCTCGTATCTTTGCCTATTCCTCATAAAATGTTTGGTTTTCTGGCAAATCATTCAGAGTTGAAGCCATTAAATGTCAATTTTGAGTTTCAGACGTAAGTAGACAAAAAATACATGCTAATGCAAAACCAGTTCTAGCAACATTCTAATTCTGTAAGAGCAGTATTTAAGTTCTGTCCCTAATTTTTGAGCCTTTGTCCCCCATTATTTTTGTTTATGTGGTAATATAGTCAAATCATACCATCATGTCAGTACTTATGACATAACTAGTTTGTCTCTACATAAGTTGTTATGGTCGCAGAGGGGATTATGATTGCTGAGCTATCATGTATTTCATCTGCCTCACAGTATGTCTCTGTCTCACCTGAGTTGTTGTCGCAATGTGTGTCCGGGCATTATTCTCAGCTGGATACCTTTGCTTTGGTTTCATGTATGCAACAGTTGAGGTTCTCAACTTGGCAGAGTAGTTACTGCTTCAGTATTGGATTACCGATTTGATCTCATTTGAATGGCTTTTGTGTTGGATCTGTACATCCTCCTGTCTGTGTCAGGTCTATATCACGTAATCGAAGTTTTATAACTTTCAACACTATATGGTCGAACCCATATGTTCGAAGATGTAAAACTTCAATTACAGTAAAAAAAAAATAAAAAGAATAAAAAGCTTACCTGATGGATAAAACTAAGGGGGCAAGCACCCCTTCATCCCCACACTCCCCACTCTTTAAATATACCAACTCCAAGATCGCACTACAGTGTATTAAAGGGAAATCCTCCCTTTCCACACTGTACTGATTGAAGTGTGGTCTTGGATTTGGTATATTTAAAGAGTGGGGGTATGGGGGTGCATGGGGGGGCTTGCCCCCTGCTTAAGGCTGCCAGGTAAGCTTTTTATTATTATTTTTTTTTACTGTATTTGAAGTTTTACGACTTCAAACATATGGTTTCAACCATATAGTGTTCGAAGTTATAAAACTTTGATTACGTGATATAAACCCATCTGTGCCAGGTTCATCTAAGTAAGAGCTGCAGAATGTCAGTCTGACCCAAGAGTTGCTTGCACTGCCTTACTTTGTTTGACCTCCACTGTTCATATTTCAAGTGAAGTGTACATGCCCTCTTGCACCTACAGGCTGTATTTTTCCTTATGGATAGCTATATATACTACAAGTTTGGAGAGTTTCAAGTTATAGGATGTGTGTAAGTATCTCTGGCACAGGCCCCCAAGGCACTGCTGTTCCTGTTCACTTAATTGTATTGTCTGGATTGGTTTTAATATCTGTTTTAGTTTATTGTAGTGGTGCTGAGCAAGGACCCTGAAAGAGTTTGCGAAAATGTCAGTAGATCAGCAAGATACTGGAAGGAGCATAATGTCTCCTAAGAAGTTAAAAGCATTCTGCATTTATAAGGCATGGGAGCAAACATATTCATGGGAGTGTTTTCCAAATGTGGATGCCATGCCCAAGTGCATGTCCTGTGAAACAACTTTCAGATGGGGAAAAGGCACTGAAAAGCCACTAGATGTCAGACAAACATCATCAAAGCCTTCAGCTCCAGAAGCAGAACTTTGTAATGACAAAGTTGATTCAGCCATGTAGTGCAATTACTGAAACTTCCAAAATGACAGTAGTTTATCATTGTGTGAAACAATCACTCATATTTATTCACGGACTGTGGAGATAAGCTGGCACAGACAGTTTACCCCAACTCAAATATGGCTTCGAAATTCAGCAGTGGGAAGACAAAATCTGAGCGCATTGTAATGACTGCACTTGCATGTCATTCAGAGAAGCTCTTTCTGCAGGAACTTGACATTTCCTATCTCACTGTGATCAGCTGCATAAAATAAAAGGAACAGAAAAATGTCCCCCTGGTTATTCAGTACACAACTGGAACTTCTGGATTTCTATGAGGATCATAACAAACATGATTAATTCAAAAAGACATCCTTGCAGAGAAAGGACTGAAAGCATAAAATGTCTCTAGCTAAGCTGCTGACAATACCTCAGTTAATTATGAAAAACACTGAGGTGCCTCATGTCATTGTAGACTGTTTGTTCCATGTAATACATAACTGAGCAAGAGATGTTCGATTTGAAACTGCACAGTAAGTTTTCAACATTTTGTTCCCAGCTGTGGCGAAGGTTGTAGAATGCTGGCCCACTCTTAAAAGTTGTTTTATTAGTCAAGAGGCTGAAGAGTGTCACCCCCTTATCTGGAGATTTGTGGAAGCCAGTGAGAATGGCATCACTGAGAATATTTCTGAGGCAGAGTGCTACATACATTTCATCATGCAGGTATTCCGCAAGTGTACAATAAAACTTGAAAGTAATACACTCCCTGACCCAGAGTTGTACACAGCGATGAGTCTTAGAGATCAGTTGTAGAAAAGGCTAGATGACCAGTCATTTAGTGCTAAAGCTTCATCTGCCTTAAAGCACTGCACTCCAGCTGTGGCATAGCAGGTCTGTAGAGACATATGTAATTTTTATACTAAAGCACTTTGTTGCCTGCAGAAGTGGTTTGACTTTGATAATATCCCCTTCAAAGCTGTGCAGGTCCTCAGCCTCAAACAGCCTCAAATAGCCTGTAACATGGTCAGAACTGTGCACAGTTGCAGATGTTTTCAAATTGGACATGAACGTTGAAGCATTTTATTCAGACTACTGCATTTTAACTCCTGCATTGCCAGCCCTATTACCCCTGTAAGTGATCATTGGGTGATTTTTTTTTTTTTAGTGAACCTCCAGACTGCAAAACATTTATAGACTAATACAGTCCACCTTTTAAATTCCCCCAGCAATAGCTTTGTGGAAATTTTTTTTTCACTTATGGGGAATGCATGGACTAATACAAGAAATGTAATGCTTGTGTCTCTTGTCAAGACTGAGTTGCAGGTCAGGTTAACTTTTGGGAGAAGGAATTGGCTTTCAGTGGGAAGTATTTCTTAAAATTAGGGACTGACACATGAGGATTTGTGATAGTGAGCCTGTATCAAGGGACCTAGAAGGAAAAGTATAACAAAAGAGGGTAGATTTCTGAAAAAAAATTATGAAAATATTTGGTATGGAAGATGTGAATTCTAAGACAGTAGGAACATGGACAGAATTTACATATTATTCCTAAGGGTAAAATAACTGAGCTAGACTAGATAGAAATTATATTTCACAGAAACATTTGCATTTAAGTTAAAAGTCTTGATACATATCCAATAACTATTTCAAATCATGAGCTAATAAAAACTTAGATAAAAAGGCTGGTTGAAATTATTCAAGAGTTAGAGAAGGTAGAAATATATTGAAGTTAAAGCTAATGAGTGGGATAATATGAAAATGGAGTTTAAAAACAGTGTAGAAATGAGAGAGATGCACTTAAGTAGTAGTAGGAATTACTTAGAGGGGATGACAAACATTTTGCAGAATAAGGGAAATCTCACAGAACAAAAAGATGTACAAATATGGAGTACTGAAGATAAAATAAGAAAGTATCTAGGTAATATGCATGAGTTTAGAAAGATTGATGTTAAGCAACTGTTTTTTAATAGTAACTCTAGAACATAGAAACTTTTAGCACAACAGCTTAGGCGGCAGAAAGTAGAAGGGGTTGTTACCACATTTAGGGAGCCTGTAGCAAGAAAATTCACCAGAGATCCTATAGAAGTTTGAGAGATATTTCAGAATATTTATGAAAATTTGTCTAAAGCAGAGACATGAGAACAAAAATGGAAATATACATAGAAGACTTAATAGCTAGGTTAGAGGTAGATGAGGCTCAACAATTAACAGCTAAAATAGGAGGAGATGAGATAAAAACAGTGATGTGTAGGTATAATCAATCTTTAGGAAAGTTTCCAGGAACAGAAGGCATTTCTATGGACATTTGGAAGGAAGAAAGTGATAAAGATCTGGATAATTTTGTTTGACAGTATTTTAAAACAAGGGGAAGCACAATATTTTTGAATAAAGTTTTGGTGGCTGTATTACCCAAGCTGTGGACAATAATTAGAGTTGAATGAATTTATCTGGGAAGGGAAGAGTCAAGAATTAAGTGGGGTAAGTTGATCCTTCCAGCAGAACAAGGTGGTTTAGGATTACCTTATTTAAAGAGATATTTTACAGCTCATATACATAACACAAAATAGTAAAGGATGATGAAGTGTGGAGAGGGTTCAAGAAACAGAGTGGGATTTTAAGGAGAATAATAACCATACAGAATATTACACTCCTAAAGTAGCAGAAAGTATTCTAGGAACTAAGTATGAGAATGGAGAAAGGAAATTTTGCCAGTAGAGGTTACTGTAAGTAGGGAGTACAGAAAACAGGAACGAGGAGGTTGGAATTTACTGGAGAAAACCAGCCAAGGTATTGGGAACAAATAACTAGAAAGGAAATGGTAATAGAGTGGGATGAGGCCAAGAAGACTCTTGGACTGTAGGGTAGAGACTGCCTTCCCTATCGTAGATTGATATCACTGCATAGGCAAAGAGAAAGGGATAAAGGAATCTTAAGTGAAAGACCTGCTCTGGTGGGGTTTTTAGTCAAATGTAAATCAGAAGCTGCTTTTAAAAATGGAAAAGTAGAAGGCCATATAAAGTATTGTATGATAAATATAAGAATCAGTCAGAGAAGGTTAGAAAAGATTGGAAAGATAGACAGGAAAAGCAATTTACAAGTGAACAGTGGGAGGACATCATGTGAATGGTTCCCAGGTATGCAACAAAGTCCAGAAAGTTTAGGCTCTTTGCTTGGAAGTGTTTGCATAAGTATTTTTATATCCCAAGCAGACTTCATAGTATTGTTCCTCAGGTAGTTAGCAAATACTGGAGGTATAAAGGGGTCAAAAGAGGTAACTAGGAAAATGTATTTAGGGAATGTAATGAACTGGCAGATTTAAAAAATTCCTTGCAGAGAGAACTCTGTCAGAAGTATTGGGTGAACAAATCAAATGGCTGTAACTAAGGATATGATTTTTTTTTTAGCTGAAAATGAATTGTTTTTACACACACACAGTAAGGCCTAATTCTGTCAGCTGCTTAAAAAGTAATTACTTGAAAATGGAAAACCAAGTGTAAACCAACTGTATTTAAAGTATTGAATATTATAGAAAAGAACTGGAAGAGGGAAGGAGGAAATGTTGGGAACAATACATGTAGAGTAACATTCAGGAGGAGGAGAAGTGATATTTAAGGGAAGGCAGGAGTTCAGCAATTTATATAATGTTGGACTGATGATTACAAAAAGAAGATATGTGATGTATAATGTATGTAGATGGAAAAATGTTATGATTTGTTTTCTGTTAGTGTAGGTTTGCCAGTATCTTAAATGACAACTTAATAGAGGTGTTTAAAAAAAGGTGTTGAACATTGAGTCATCTCCTAGCATGATGGCTCGGTGAATTTTGTGTAGTGGAAACATCTTTTTAAGTCTGCCACGGTAGTGACAATCTACCATGGGAGTCTAGACATAATAGTTCCAGTCTTTAGGAGACAAGAAGATCCTGCTCAGTCTCCTAGCTATGAGTACCACAACATCATGTTCTTTCGATGTCTACCTGATAACAAGTCCCAGCAACTTTTGTCTATATAAGGAACCACCCAGGAAACTGGGGAAGGGGAACAAAAAGCCTCCTGGATGACTTTCTCTCTGAGTGGTGAGACTTTCTTGTGTTACCTGTTCCTGGGAAGTCTGGGTCCTCCTCCTTGCACAGCCCCTTTCTCCAGATTCTCAGGGGCAGGGGGATCTTCCAAGGAGGAAGGGTCAGAACTGAACTTGCTTTTATATAGCCTTACCTTGGCCTCTACCCAGTCCTCTGTAGCAACAGTGAGGAGTTTGGGAAATCTTAGAAAGAGGTCTAAGATGGACTCAAGTCAAAGCTGGGATTCTTGCAGGAGCCAAAAGAGGTTCACATCTGCAACACTGGCACCGTTGTCGATATCCATATCACGTCCAGTATCACAGATGCTGCCATTGAAGGATTAAGACTGACTTGGTTTGATGCTAGCGCTGAAAACCTTGGCAGTACCGACACATCACAGTAATTGACAATCAGCACTCCTCACCACCATGACCTTGGGGATTAAAGGCTCAAAAGTTAAAACTTCAGACCTATGAAATTGCAGCTTTTGAGGCTAACAAATCAATTTCTGCATTGGGGACTGAGGCTATTGAGACTGACTGATCAATACTGACTCCTTTGGCACAAATGGCAGTAATGCCACAGGGAAATCCATCCACACTGGTGTCTGCACAGTACTTACTGGCCTTGTCTGGATTAATATTGTAACTGGTACTGATGATAAGACAGAAACAAAGGTGGTTAAAGAGCAGCTGTCATTCTCTACCCTGGAACCTGGGGGGTGGGGGTGGGAAGAGAATAATCTTAACCTGTCCCTGCAATATAACTTTTGAGAGCTTTGTATAGTTGCTCTCCAGTTGTGCTAAGAAACAAATAAAACCAGAGCCACAGGAACCAATAAACTTTGATTTATGCACCACTAAAAAACATACAAGAACAACTTGCTTAAATACACACAACATTAATCCTAAATACACAATTAACACATTAATTAACTACTTCCAATTACATTCCTGATTTAACCCTGTAGAAGCTAAAGTATTTCAAAATATAAGTTGCTTCCTTGTGCAATCATTTTTCTTTAAAAGCAATCGGTTCCCATTTTTGGTGTAACTTGTTCCAAAACACAGTCTCTAAGTAAAGCAGTATTATTTTCATGAAGTTTTTTAAAATGCTCTGCTAAAGGACTTTCCAGACAAACTTTGTTTTATGTTTCTTATGTGTTCTTGAAACCTAACTTTAAAAGATCTGTTTGTTTCTCCAATATAAAACAAATCACAAAAACAACATAAAACATAAATAACTCTTTCTGTATTACAATTAAATTGGTGAACAGGGTTAAAATGAACCATATTCATTTTAGAAAAATTCATTATATGATCACATATAAAACATTTTCCACAACTAAATGTACCCCTAACCAACTCCACTTGTAGAAACTCTCAAGACAGGCAAAACAAATTTGTTATGAACTAATATGCCAGCCAAACTCCTGCCTTTTTATATGAAATACAAGGGAAAGATAGCTAAGTATTTATCCTTTGATAAAAGTGACCAATAATATCTAAGAAGCTCTGCAATTTGTTTGCTTAAGAACATTATAAAGTCACAAAATAAATCTCTCTCTCTTTTCCTTATTTACATAATTTCTACTACTACTATTATTTCCGCATCTATATTACCCGATCGAACATTTAGGTTAACGAATACCTAAAAGTCAACCTGGTAATATCAAAAAATTAAAACAGCGAAGAGACAATTTAACGTAGGGAATGAATTCCATTGGCCACAAAAAAAAAAAATAAAAATTTAAACCAAAATGAAGTGGGGGGCACACCACCCAATGTCGGGGGGATGTGCCCTCCACACACACACACCCCTAACTATACCAACTCCAAGATCACTCTACAGTGGGGAAAGGGGCAACATCCACATAATGGCCAAGGGAATTATTTCCCTGCATTAAATCAGCCGTTTGTGTTTTTTTTACTTTTGCTCTTACCAATTCAACGTTTAGGTATTCCCTAACCTAAACATTCAATCAGGTAATATATACCCATTATTTCCATCATAAATAAAAACATCTCTTTGTCTATGGCTGGTATTACTAAAAACATATTCTCTCCTTATTTGAAAATTGGATCCTTTATCACTTCCTCAAACTGTTTTCTTTTCAATTCATTAAATTATACTCAAGATTATATTTAGTTTTACTAAAATCATCCATTAGTTTTTCCACAGAAAAAACAAAACCAGCAGAAAACTGTTGTATAGCATTGTTAACATATTCTACTGCTGTTGTATTTAAAGTGCAATAAGCATTAGGTATATCTTCACCCCCAAAACCATCAGACACACAAGAACAAAAACTTTCATCACAGCTTAATGAATTATTATCATTAACACAATCAATAATATCCTTATTCATAAAGAAAAAAAAATGAGATGCAGCTTCCACATGAGGAATATTTCACATTTGAGAACATGTCTTCTAAGTAGGACTGTGGGTACAAATTTCAAGCTTAATTTTAAAACAGATAGCAGTACATTTGATAATTCTGCCCTCGAAAGATTTAAAACCAAAGAATTCATATAATTTATTACAAAACAACACATTATTTCCATCTACCTCTCTCTGAGTGTTGTTTAGTGTGCTCATTGTATTAATCTGTCCTGGTTCATTCCTTTTCCTCTTCCTGTTATCAATCAATTGTCCATTAGGATGACTGACTCTCCAAAATCTCTCCTCATATGTATCTGGATCTTTCCCGGGGGTAATGAAGGAAAAACCTCAGCATCACTTACCCAATCTGTAACTGTCTCTGTGCCCTCTGCAGAAGCAAAGGAGAAAGCCATTGGATTATTTTGGTTTATATTATGACGTGATGTTGACTGTGTGTTTTAAATTTCCACTAAAAAGGGTTTCCCATTGTGTAATCATGGAGATTGATCTCATTTTAGCTTATTTTTTTCTTCCTATCTATTAAATCTTCTTTATCTAATTTGAATTTCTCATTAATGCCAGAAAGAAGCATATCAAGATGGGAAGAGCTCAACTGTGTATTTAAATCAGAATAATATCTTTGAGCTTCTTCCCACATCTTGCATTCTTTCACTAAGTTTCTTTCTATTAAGATTTTAACCCACTCAAGTTAACAAGCAGTGGGCAGTCACTATCCAGTGATCTTTAAATTCTCTATCACTGTCACAATTAGAATCAAATGGGATGCTAGGGCACATAGCACTCTAGGTGTCACATCCAGCTCTAAATACCATTTAAGGCTCAATATATTAAAACGTGTATATTGGACTCTTTAAAAAGTACCTTTTCAAACTTACTGCACATCTCTTGTAATTCAGCTGACAATGTTTCGGTATTATTAGCACCCACCATGGAAAAGGGATTATCTGTTCATCGATCTCTGTCCTTGAAAATTTTTTCCCCAAAACCAATTAGGTTGAGCCACATTTCTAGCAGTTCTTTCATCTAAATGGAAACTGTACCACTCCATAGTACGTTGAGACTCATCAGGAGCTCCTTCACGGAAAATATGTGGTAGATTGGAAGCTGAATCCGTGAGGAAACAGAAACAAGCCACTTGAGAAAAATAAAATGAATAAAGCCACAGCCACAGGAACCAATAATCTTTGATTTATTCACCTCTAGCGCCATGGCTATGCTTAAATAGACACACAATGACTCCTAAATACACAATTAACACATTAATTAAATACTTCCAATTACATTCCTGATTTAACCCTGTTGGATCTAAAGTATTGTATTTCAAAATATAAAGTGCTTATTAAAATGCTCTGCTAAAGGATTGTCCAAATGAACTGTTTTTATGTCTCTGATGTGTTCTTGAAACCTAACTTTAAAAGATCTCTTCGTTTCTCCAATATAAAGCAAATCACAAGGACTACATCAAACATAAATAACTCTTTCTGTATTATTTGTTCCTTATTAACATAATTTCTACTACTATTATTATTTTCATCATAAATAAACAAAAAAAAACTCTGTCTGTGGCTAGTATTACTAAAAATGTACTCTCTCCTTTGAAAATTGGATCCTTTATCACTTTCATTTCTACAACTGGTTTTCATTTTAACACTGCTTTATGTAGGGAATCTAATTCTTCCTTTTTGTTATATCCCCTGTTATTAAACATCTCAACTGTATTATGAGCTTTCCTAAAAAAAATAATTATCTGAGCTACATAATTTCTCTCAAAATTTCTCCATACAGTAGTGAGGAAATAAGATGTTCAGGATGGCAAATTTTCCCATGTTAAAAAAATATATATATCAACCCCCAACTTCCTATAAATAGAAGTTCTGATAAAACCGAGACACTAGAAGTGAATAAATCAGTCTATTGGTTCCTGTGAGTATGGTTTTATTCATTTTATTTTTCTCTAGTGGTTTGTTTTTGTGCTAAGAAACAAATATGAAGGACTTGACAGATATGGTAATCATTTGAAATGTTTGCACTTGGATTGCCAAGTACTGAAAGATTAAAAAAACAGACTTGCATATGCTAAGTCCAAGATCACCATTTCTAGGAATATTCCCTTTTGTCCAATCTCAGAGTTGGTATATATAAGTTTGGGAGTTGGCCTTCCACATCAGGTGGTATAGAAGGGTGTACTCCCCTACAAAAAAAGAAGTTTAAAGGAGGAGAACAATGTTGGGTATCCATTCTTCTCCTGTATTGTCAGCCTTTGTGTTTACTTGTGTTTTGGGACTTTGCAATCTGAGTGCCGATATTTCAGTAGGGAGATAGCAGATATGGGTCAACAAGCTACGACAGAATATGCTGGGACTTTATGATCAGAGCAATGGAAGTATTTGCATTCCCTGATAAAATTATAAGGTCGGTTAGGAGGATATATGAGGACTCGGAGGTGAAAGTTAATGTTGGTGGGGTCCTCTCTGATAATCTCTGCTCGAGCAGAGGAACCAGGCAGGGATGTCCTGTCTTCCCTTTGTTGTTTGCATTACATTTAGAACCACTGGCAAAGAAAATAAAGGACTCAGAAATTTATAATTGGTATGGTACTTAAGAAAAGCTGGCACTATTTGCAGATGACATTATTTTATATCTGACAAAACCAGAAAGGGGCATCACAGTAGTGTGGAACATATTGAGACAGTTTCATATCTTTTTGGGATACAAAATTAATATAGCTAAAACAAAGGCAATAGTGGTAAACTATGCACCCACATATGAATTGTTTCAGCAATATCCATACTTATGGGAACATTATAAAATTGAAGTGTTTAGGAGCATGAATTAAAAATGTTTCTGTTATGGCAGCTAAGGGTCTGTGGGAAGAGACTAAACAAAAGGTAATACAAAAACTGAGAAAAATGGAAGCTCTGTTATATAGATAGCGACAGTATGATACAAGCAGTTAAAATGTTTTAGTCCCTTTAATCTTATATACAGGTCAAGCGTATTTTTATTAACCAGAGGCGAAGTTGTGGATAGTAATTAATAAAGAGCAGAAGGATTTTATCTGGGAGGGGAAGACAGCAAGAGTCAATTGGGATAAGTTTATTCTTCCAATAGAACAGGGGCATATTAGGATTACCTGATTTGAAGGGCTATTTCAGAGCAATACAGTTAAGAATCCTATACATAGCACAAGCAAAAAACTATAATTCAATGTAGAAGGAGATGATGAAACGGGGGAAGATCAAGAAACAAGGAGATACTGGGATTTTGGATGCAGACCTTTAAGAAGAATAAGAGTAATTATACAGAATATTATATTCATAAAGAACTAGAAAGTACATTAATAACTAAGCCAACACAGGAACGGAGAAAGGAGATTCTGCCGATAGGGATACAGACAATAGGCAAGAGGGGGCTGGAATTTATTGGAAAAAATGGCAAAAGAACCAAGGTCTTAGGAGCAAATAACTAGAGAGGGAAAGGTAATAGAATGGGAAGACTGCAAGAAATTACTTGGACTGCAGGTTAGAGATTTACCTTCCCTATCAAGGCTTGATATCGGAGTATAGCCAAGAGAAAGAAATAGGGGGGTCCTAAATGAAAGACCAGCACTAGTAGAGTTTTTAGTAGAATCTATGACAGAAATTGCCATTAAGAAATTAATAATTAGTACAGCATATAAAACATTGCATGATAACTGTAAGAATCAATCAGAGGAGGTTAGAAAGGATTGGGAAGAGAGATTAGATAAGCAGTTTACAAATGGGGGAATATATGTGTGTCTCTCATATATGCAAAAAAAGTCTAGAAGATTAAGGATCATTGCTTTGAAGTGTTTGCATAGGTACTTCTATATTCCAAGTAGACTCCAAAGAATTTTTCCTCAGGCAGAGAGCAAATGTTGGAGGTGTGATGGGGAAGGAAGACATAACTGGCAACATATTTTTTGGGAGTGTAATGAGTTGGCATACTTTAAAGATTCCCTGCAGACTGCTTTGTCGGAGATGCTGGGTGGCCAAATTGGTGTAATTAAGGAAATGAGTTTTTTGAGCTATGATACAGAATCGGAATTGCCTAGCCATATTAAGGCCTTGCTGAGTCTAATTATGATGGCTGCCAAAAAGCAATTACTAGAAAATGGAAATCAAAGTCTAAACCAAGTTCACTAGAAGTAGCAAAGATATTAACTGAGATAAAACAACTGGAACTGGGATTTTTAGAAAAAGGGTAGGAGCAAATAACATAGGAAGAAATGGGAAGTGTAGGATCAATACATGCAGAGAAGGGAGGAAATGAATGAGCTATGTAATGGTTGACTGACAACCATAATGTAAACATATAATGTTTTCAGCTACAGTTGTTTCAGCATGGTTTGTAATGTATAATGTATGCAAATGAGATTGTGTTGGTATGGTTTATTTTTATTTATATAAAAGCAAGATTGCCTATATCGTACATGATAATTTAACAAATATGTTTCTTGTTTAGTAAACTAGACTTGTGTCTTGTTTTTTTAAACCTCAGACAGTGCACCACTTTCTTATCTAGCTGTTTGATTTCAATGGTATTCTATCACAGTAACTATCAACTTTGGAATGCCAGAATCACTGCCTCTGTCCTTCCATCTAAGCATCCTATAAGGGGCAACAGAGATGTATTTAGGGAAAAAGAGTCTGTTGCAAGAGCCTCTCTTCCTAAAAGATTCATTTCTGTCCAAGACTATTGTCTTAGGAGCCTCACATACTAGTTCCTTAGAACTTTGAGAAGTAGAAGGTACAGCTGGCGATGGGCATCAAAACCTTGAGAAAAAGTTTGTATCTTCTGTTAATTTAAGTCCTCTTTTGAAAGGCTCTCTGTCTACTGAAAAAGCTGACTGACAAGTGACAACCAGAGCTTAGGAAAAAAAAAAAAGTTTTTGAGGTAAAAAAAAAAAATAATGGCAGCTCCCAAAACCACAAGTTTTAACAAAAAAGTAAAACTTTTCTCACAAAAATTAAATATTTGAAAGGCACCATAACCAGAAAATGTTTAGATTTGAGATAAAATTCTTAGTACATATTTGACAGAAAAAAGTTTCTCTACAAAAATTATGAAAGCAGAAGGGATTCCCCAGCATGGTGCTTATCTGCACAGCCTTGGTGAAGCTCTATGTAGGTGACCATCAATCAACCAAAGCCTGCAGAGAAGTGTGTCCTTTGGCAAGAAAGTCCTGAAGTTCTGCCTCTTTAGCCACTGAATTTATATTTTTCTCCTCGAGCTGTACAATGACTAGGATGCATAGAAGGTGACCTAAAGCTCTGGAAGCTGGCCAGATGGTCGGATTCATGGCAGGAATTCCCATATAGATTAGACTACTGCAACAGTGATCTAATGATGAGCATCTTCTAATATTAACATATAACAACACTTGTCTAGACATTTAGACATAAAGAAAGTTGATAACTTTCAGTTAACAGTACAAAGAAAATTACAGCTCTTTTGATAAACCTTTCTGAAAAGGAAACATATGGAGGATAATACACTCAGCATAAATAATACTCCCTATCCAGTCAACTAGATTAGCCATATCTTAAAGTGGCATTCAAAATTGGAAAGAATATCTGTTTAGGTTCTTTGAATGTTTATTGCCAACTAAAATAATGCAAAGAAATCCCTTCTGTTTCTGCAGTTTAACATCTGATAGCCTGAAAAAAATTACATTAATTGTGCTTTCTGTTGTAATAACCAAATATTTCTTCTTCCAAGTTTTCCTTAAAATTGACTGTCAAACATGTTTCCAAGTCCCTAATACTCTTCGCTCATCTACATTTAGAGACATCATCTTTAACTTATGTCGGGGGTACAGTTACTTGTAATACATTTTTAATAGCCTATCCGTAGTAACATACATATCCATTTTCACTCAAACCCATCCACTTTAGTTTCTAGCACAGCACTCCATTCACTCCTGATTTTCTCAATCACTTCCATTTTCGGTTACCCTATAGACCATGCTGCATTCAGTAACCCCTCATATTCAGTGCCTCAAAAACTTTGGAGAGCATATAAGGGCAGTTTACTTTCAGAATGTCAAGTAATAAAACAGGGTCTGACATATGCACTGATAGGAAACCCACTTTGACAGTGCTTGTTTTGTAGCAGGCATTTCCTCCTTTGCTTACTTGAAAAATGATTAGATTTTCCAAAAGAATGAGTCATTCGGCTTTATTATTTCGACTCTTTATGAGCAATCATTAAGGATATATAAAAAAAAAAGTAAAGAGAACTGACTACTACTGAAAAGGCTTTTTTTGAGGGGGGATTGAACATTAAAGATGGACATAGAGATTTTTCCCCTACGCTGACTACCTCCAAGAGTTTTCCATGAAAGGTACTTTAAGTCCACTGACTGCTGTGGTTCAAATGGAGGTGAAGTTATAATTTCCAGCATGAATTTTAAATCCTAAAAAGGTGACACTTTTCTTTCTTGGATGTCTTAAATGGTGAATCTCCTTATGGAAATGTTTAACTGAAAGAATAGCTGCCACTCAGTGAAATGCAGGAAAGTGCTGATATAATAGAGCCAAGTACCTTGACAAAACAGTAGACAATTTATTTTAGCCTAAACAGCCTTGGAATTGGATAACTGACAGAATGTAGAATATAATCCTTTTGTTTACCATACTGAAAATATGTTTCACCTTTGATTGTACAACTTTCTTGTATTAGACCTCTTAGCTTAATTCAGGATTTGATTTGCATATCTGAAACATTACTGTTAGGAATCCATGTCCTAACTCAAAACTGAAATGAGTAACTTTACTTTGTTGCTTAATAAGTTAAACAAGAGGAAAACTATGGCTGTATTAAAACCTACAGCCTCATTTATTCTTATACAGGAAGCCCTAACATCCCATCTGTTCTCTGGTAGCTAGAGTTTGATAGCATGGAGTGAGCCAGATTGCTGGCCTGTTGGGTGGTCTACTCGCTTGGCAAAGTACTCCCCTCCCTGTTGGCAGCTCACCAAGCTACACAACTTCTACTGTCCAAGGGAAATGTGGTTCACAGGTGCAAGTGCAACATGGCAGCTCAAGCTTTCTAGAGCCATACTCCACAGGTGAACCACCTAGTGCTTCCACTAGGTGTCCCCAAGTGTCAGGCCTGAGCTATCTATAGTTATTGTTTTTCATCCAGGCAGGGCTCTTGGAGCATGTGAATCGTAAGCTTTGGTATGCTGGCCCAGCCATACAGTATCCTAGGTAGGACACCCATTTATAATCAATACTACAACAGTGATCAAGGAAGGACATACTCTGTCCTATCAAAAACTAAGAAGAGACAGTATAACCACCCACATCCATTTACAATACAGGATGGGGTAAGCATTCAAAGTAATTTTCTCAGTGTTTTTTTTTTGGGGGGGGTTTGACTTTTTAATACTTAACTGTTTCACCAACTACAGCTGCCAGATTTCAGGAGTTTTTTTGGCTTCAGCATGGAACAACCTATTAGTTTCTTGGTTCTTCATTCATCCAGCCACAAAAAGAAAAGTAAGGAATTTCCAAGCAGCCTTTGCTCCTTCAGTAGGCTACTAAATTGCCTCGGATGCAAATGGGTGACTGCTATAGTCATTTATGATTCCTCAGACCATTAGCATTTTTCCTTGGGTCCCTCAGATGTAGTCACCATGACCCAGGGGTTAGACATGTCCTCTGCAGCTGCAGAAGTGCCCTTGGTGAGCAAGGGAAAACCACTCATCCTTCTTGCAGGAAGGAGCATAGAATACATTTTTGCTTAGCCAGACTGGGATGCCAGTCCCTAGAAAGGTTTTACTTGTCAAAAGAAGGCCCGACTGTTTAGGTATTCCTGTCAAAAAGAAGCAAAAAAGTTAGACATTTGTTTTGTGTGCATCAGTTACTTTGGACAGGAGTGATTTATTGGCCTTAGCTCAGGCTCTTGACCCTACCCATTTTGGTGTTACTGGTAACAGAAAAGGGAATTCTTCATTGTCTGAGGATGTTCAGGACACTGAATTGGAAAATGATTGTGAGGGAACAACAACTATTTTCTCTCCTCGTTTCTGACTCTGAGGAGAATGTTTCTTCTGGTAGTCCCTTGGAAGGATTTTGTTTTTTTCTGAAACCATATCCAGAATCAATAAGTTGTTTCAGTGGGAGCATAATGATCTTCCACTATCATTACAATATATTATAATTTAGTACAACTAGAATTTCCTGAGCCTACTCCAGTTCCTTCAGCATTGGAGAATATATTTATCACTGCCTGTAATTTGTATGATAGTCAGCCTGATCTTTTAAGAGAACACATAGAGAAAGTAAACATTCCACAGTTGCGTAAGTTTTATTTTCAAACCCAAGATCAGATCCAGTAGTGATTTCTCTAGTACATCTTGCTGCTTTTAAAGGTAAACACTAATCCCCTCCCCTCTGATAAGAATGTCAACGTTTTGGGAAAAGGTCTATTCTGCTCCTACACTTTTTTTTAGAATTCTTTAATTGTCAAGCCCACATTAACATTTATACTTGCATTTTACATTATTGCTTATTTTCCTTGTCTGAAGAAAAATCACCTTTGTGTAATCTTACTGCTTTTGTGTTTCAAGTGGCTACACACACACACACTGAAGTGTGCTTGCGATTCAGCTGATGCCACTTCCAGAGTTGCTTGCTACTGGAACAGTTGTGAGAAGGTTGAATACACAAAACCTTCATGAGGATGTAAAAGCTGAATTCTCCCTTAGATACAGAGGTTATATTTGGACCATGTGCTGCAATGATCCTTAAAAGCTTTTATGAGAAAGAGACACAGATTCAGGGAATTTCTTATTGCTTTTTTCAGTCTTCCTTCAAATTTGTCAAGACTTTTACAGCTTCCTCTGTACAATTTTGCAAAAAGCAAGATAAGCAGACTTTCAAAAAGCAATGGCAAGTGGGTTCCAAAAAAAAAAAAAGAGGACCCCCCCCCCCCAAGAGCAAGGATAGTTTAACAAGTCTGAATGACTCTACAGGATGTCTTCCCCACCCCTCCCAGTCTTTAATTCTCATTTCTGTCTTTGGCAACAGATTGTCTCAGACAAATGGGTTCATAAAGTGATTCATCAGGGCACAGACAGCATTGGGAATATCTCCCTCCTTTTCACAGGATTCCTCTTCATCCACCTGATCAAACTTCTTTCTTCCCTCCTGTCATTCAGAATCTAACTCAAGGGATGATACACGCTGTCCCTCCTACTTGAAAACTTGCATTCAAGAATATTTCTGGTACCAAATGAAGATTCATGGAGCCCAGTCTTAGATCTGTCAATTCCAAACCAGTTTGTCAAAGTTCAAAATGTTATCCATTCAGAAACTCTCACCTTTTATTCCCCATGTATTTATTTATTTTTAGTGACCCTTCACTTAAGATACTTAGCGCATTCCTATAGCACCAGGTTTTAAATGTTTCTTAAGATTTTGTTGATTGGATCATGCTTTCAGTTCTCTATGTTAACTCTTGAGTTATCCATTATTCACAAGGATATTCAGTGTCTAACTCCAGTGATAGCCTGCTGTAGACTGCAGGGTATTCACATTATTCTGTAATTAGCCAATCTGCATATCTTTGAGAAGTCGTTTTCATAGAATCAGGAACCTCTCACCTGAGTGAGAGAGATCCTTCACAGTCCAGGGTTTCAGGAGACTATCCAAAATTATTGACTGACTCCTTCTCACATGATTGTTTTTGTGGTGGTATCTCAGTTCAAAGAGCTTTTCATACTACCAGGAAAAAATTTAGATTTATATCTGGAATATTCCTAAGTTTTACCACTCAAACCAAAGCCTCAGCAAGGGAATTTCCCAGGATGCAAGGAATTATGTCATTCATGATTCCTCTAGCTAGACTCCACATGAGGAAAAATTCAGTGTTAACTAAAATCAGTACAGTTCCAACAACATCGCCTGACACTCCAGATTCATGTTGTGGGATTTATGAAAAGGAAACAGCTTTGATGGAAAAAACAGTTTTATCTCAATCCAGGTCTCCCATTTTCCTTTCCAGCTTCAGCACAGTCTGTAACTTCAGACCTCGCTTGGTAGAGGAGTGTTTATGAGAGTGAAGGAGTAGGGTCTGTGAAACAAAAAAGACAGATCCAACGCATACAAAAGAGACGGCAATAATAAATGCTCTCAACTTTCAGTCCTCTATGGGTTATAGGATCATTGCAAGCAGTTGCAAACAGCACCACAGTAATGTGGTACGTAAACAAATGAGAAAACTGATGTTATCTTTTGTGCAGACTAGACATTAGAGCCTGGGATCTGGGTTGTCAGCAGAATCTCACTCTACAGGCACTTTACATCCTGCCAGAGCAACGTTTTGTGGTAAACAAGCTGGACAGGACCAGGAGAGACCCTTATGAATGGAAGCAGAATCAGGGGTCTTCCAGAAATTGATCCAGATGTGGGGAGCACCAGATAATTTGGCTCCATTCACAACAATAAAATGGCAAACTTCTGCTCCAGGTCTCCATGTAAAAAGCCCTGGAAAACAGACATTCTCTTTTCATTGGAAAGGACTATTCCTGTATGCTTTTCCATCCTTTCTACTGATATCAAGGGTCATTTTGAAGATTCAGAGGGACTCGCCAACGATCATTGTGGTTGATTCCCTTCTGTTCCAGGCAACAAGGGTTCTCCCTATTGGAAATGGCCAAGAGCAGTTGCCACAAGCTTTCTCAGAGAATGGACCTACTTATACAAGACAAGGGATGTTTAATACATCCCAGCTTGAAACAACTTTGGCTGTCTGTATGATAGAGAGTTTTAATACATGTTAGGCACTCATTTTCAGAGAATGTGCAGTAGGCCTTAAAAGAGACAACAAAACCTGCTCTAGGAACTTGTATATTAGTAAATGGCAAAGATTTTGTAGTTAGTGCCAAGACAAGAACCAGGACCCATTTAAGGCTAGTATTTCTCCTGTTCCACAGTATTTGTGTGAGTTATCCTCTGGCTTTTCTTACTCCTTCATTAAGGTTCATTTATTGGCTATTTTAGCTTGACTGCCCATAAATCCTCCCTTCTCAGTGCATTCATATATTAAAATGTTTTTAAAGAGGTGTTACATACCAAGTCTCCTTGAAAACAGGTGGCTTCTCATTGGAATCTTAACTGTTTTGAAACATTAACTCTTGCTCCATTTGAACCAAGTCATCAGGCTGAATTGAGGTTCTTAACATGGAAAGCAGTTTTGCTGACTGCTGTGACTCTGCCAGAAGAGTATCTGCTTTGCAAGATCTTATGATGGGCCAACCTTATCTCATTTTCCACAAATTAGAAGTTATGTACTTACCATAACTTGACATCTGTGTTGTCCATTTTCATTCTTCCTCATGAATGGGTTACAGATCCAATCCTCGGATGCAACTTGGCCGCATTTACAAGATCTATGATCTGAATCTCGAGCTCCTCCCTCTACCCATAATGCTATTTTCCATCCCCAACTCCTCAGATCGAGTTTGCTGCCTGGCTGCTTTACTGCCAACTGTGTTAGAGACAGAACAGACACAAGAAAAGATTGACGCTCAAACCTGGAACATAAAGGTTCCATTATCATCCAAAGATCCGTCTAGGAGTGACAATGCCAGGGGATGGCTGGGAGGGAAGGTGAGGAAGAATGAAAATGGACAGCACACACAACTTCTAAATCTGTTGTCCTTTTCATTCTTCCTCACGAATGGGTCAGAATCCCAGCTACAAAACTCTCAGGAGGCCTTCAAGGAAGGACATGCCAGAGCACTGTCAAACCAAAGGAAGCTCTGCTTCTGGAGATAATATCCAATTTGTAATGAAGTTATCAGTCTTTAATCAAGTGGCTGCAGCACAGATATCATCAATGGAGGTTCATGATGAGAAGGCAGGAGAAGTAGCCAAAGATCTAGTGGAATGAGCTCTAGAAAGACAACACAATTCCAAACCTTTTTGAGAATAAATCAGAAAAATAAAATCAGTAATTGATTTAGGCAAAGTAATTTTGGAAACTGCTTGACCCATGCAGTTAGGGGAAAAAGATACAAACAGTTGCTCTGACTTACTTACTGTTTTGTTCTGTGAAGATAAAAACATAGTTCTCTATGAGCATCAAGAAGATGCAGCATATATTCACCCTCAATAAAGTTTGGAAAGAAAACTGGTAATTGTATGTATTGATTAATATTAGTCTTCGTGGACACTTTAGGCAGAAATGAAGGGTTGGTTCATAGAGACACCCTACCTTTCTGAAAAATAATGTAAGGAAGCCTAGTCAATAAGGCCTAGAGCTCAGAATTTGTTTTTGGCTGAAGTGATAGCTACCAAAAACATTGTTTTCCAAGAAAGAAACTTCATATTGCATTTGTTTGCTGGTTCAAAGGGCTTCTGAGTCAACCCCTTGAGAAGCACTGTGAGATCCCAAGGAGGAGAGGGATACATTATTGGAGGTCTAAGGAAAAAAATTCCCTTTTGCGAAAGTTTTACATAATCTGGAAGTTGCCAGAGAAAGGGATTTGTTTCCAGCGTGAAAGTTGGATATGGCTGCTAACTGCAGTTTAACAGTAGAGAAACAACAGGTCATCTGACTGGATCCACCAGTGAATATGACATTTGCAAACTGAAGTGAGTTTGATGGAAACAGATAAAGGCTGGTAAAGAATAGACCACTGTACTGCTGAAGTCTGTTGGAAGATTTGAATGAAAAACTTGCTAGAGGAACTAGAATAATGGCAGCTGACATTGACTCAAGAGCTGCCAACACTAATTTCACTGGAGGAGATGGACAAGACAGTAAGTTCCATACCTGATTTTTCAAAGATGTGATGCAATGAAGAAGTAATGAAGCCACTTGAATCGAAGTATCCAGTCGAGTTCCTTTAAATTGTAGCATCTGTACAGGAGTCAGCTTTGATTTGGCAAGATTTATTGTAATGCCTAGAGAGCTGGAAATCTGAAGCAAGTAATCCTTGGATTGTAGAAGTTGATGCCTGGTTGGGACAGTGAGGAAACAATCAGGGAGATAAGGAAAGACTTGGAATCATTTGAGTCTTAGGTGAGCTGCCATGACTGCCATACATTTGGTGAATACCCAGGGGGCTGTGGTTAGTCCAAAGGCCAGTGCTCTGAACTGATAGTGATTGGCTCCCAACTGAAAGTGCAGGTGTCTCCCGGAGTGCCTGACTGTTGTGATATGATAGTACACATCCTGGAGCTCTATAGGGCACATCTAATTGCCCTGGTGTAGAAGAGGCAGGATGGACTGAACTGTAACCATTCAGAACTTTGAATTCTTTAAATACGGATTCAGATTGCTTAGATCCAGAATGGTCTCAGATCCCCTGTTTTCTTTGGAAATATAAATAAGTGGGACTATGTTCTGAAACCTATTTGTCTGGGTGGGACCTCCTGGATGACTCTCTTTTTGTAGCAGCTTTTGAACCTCTTGAGCTTGTGTACGCCCTTTGGCTGGGTGGAACATCAGGGAGTTTCTTCCTTGTGACAGGAGGTGGAAGGAAAAGGCAACGCAGTAACCTCTGGATATTATACTTAGCACCTATGCATCATTTGTAAGATTTGTCCACTTGGAGGGAGACATGACCCCCAACTGCCTCCAGAGAAGAACAGTCGGGAAGTGCTTCAGGAGCACTGTTAGGGCCTGTCAGTGAAGCCTTGGTTCTGCAGACTCCTCTGTCTTGGATGACATCTGCCATTGAAAGCTCCTCCTCCTCCTCTTCCTCTGGAGGAAGTGCTCCTGCATGAGTCCTGAAAAGGTCCCTGAAATTTCCAGAATCATATTTTCTTACCACCTCGCTGGTTCTTAGAAAAAGAGCGATGAGTGGTAGAAAACTTCATTCCAACTGCAGACAGGGTCTTTCCTTCCTGCTTGCTGTGGATAAACATATCCTTCACTGCTGGCCCAAACAAGGAGGAGCCAACAAAGGGGGCATTAGCAAAAAGATGTCTTGAAGGGTTCTGCAAAGTCGCATAGCCTCATCCAGGCATGTCTCCTAACAGCAATGCTTGAACCAGCTGCTTGTGAGGCACCCTCTGCTGTGTGGGAGATCAGCCTCATCGATGAATTGGCAAGAGACAAAACGGTAGTTAACTGAGGAGAAACCTTCTTGAGATCCTCCACAGACATAGACTCAGTGAGAGAGTTTGAAAGCTCCTGGATCAAATCCCTCTGTAAGCGAATAAAATGTGCCAGGTAATTTAACGACCTCAGTGCGATGGTGCCTGAGGCGTAAATGCACTTTCCAAATCTGTCCATCACTCTGGAATCCCTGTTCAGTGGATGAACATAGGAGCTCTGCTCAGGTTACCTCCTTCTTAGTGGCTGCCTCCACAATTATGGCATCAATGGGAACACCCTTACTCCAATGGAGTCTGTCTTCTGGAAGGACTAAAAACATATTCCGGCATTTGGGGATGGGCTCGACCATGTCCAGTTCTTTCCTGGCTCACTGGGAAACTAAATCAATAAGTTCATCTGCTGGGGGGGGGTGGGGTCACCCAAGACATAAATGGGCCAGCCCCAAAAGCCTCCAGGAACACCAGTTCCTCAGAAGAATCATCTTGGGAAGACCAGCCAGCCTTCTGTTTAAGGCTTTCCAGGACATCTCCAAAGGGACGTCATCAGGTGGTGATCGAGATGATCCTTCTCTCCCATCAAAGTTGGTGTCGTCCGTGAGAGATTCCATAGGTAAGTCTATGTGTTTCCTTTTGCATGTTTTCTTCTGCAGTATCTTTTCCGTGGGGGTGTTTGGGAGAGGTGTTGGAAAAAGGAGGGAATCCCACTGGGGAATGAGTGTGGAGACTTCCTGGAGTTGGTTGACCCTGAGGAGCAGAAATGAAGGGCTCAGAGCTCTGATCCAATGAGTAGAGAAGGGTAGGACCTGAGATTTGAGAGGACGGCTCTTTATACAGAGGGAAGGCCCTTTCTGTTACCTGGAAGTCTGAAGGACCTAGGGACACCTCTCCCCCTCTTCGGAGCAGAGGACGAGAGGTTGGGGCCAACCCTGGATCTGAGCTGTCAAGAACCAAGGCACCAAGGGGAAGGGATGGATCTGACAGAGTAGGACCCAAACCCTTGGATCTGGTGCCATCCTCTCAGATCCAAGACCCACCCTGATCTGACAGCATTGGAGCAGCGTCAGTTAATGAAACTGCCAGAGTTGAGGAAGGCAGCTTCCTCAGATCAGACGCCGGCCCTCTTGGGGATCTTGGACCCTGAGACTCAGACTTAAGGGTCTGATCAGAGAAGGAGACAGAACTGGTTGGTCAGGTGCACTCACTGATCCGGTAGGGAATGGAGTTGGCAGAACCCCAGTCTGGATATGAACCCTGAGAAAACACTGCATCATCCTGTCCATGACTGCCTCAAGCAAGCTCCTAGAGTTTCTGGATGAAGCTGTGGAAGTATGCCTAGAATACTTTTGAGGGGTCTCAAACAATTGAGAGGGCAGAACTGTAGAAACCATCTTCAATGCAAATTCAGGCATTTGGCTCCTGAATGTTGGATCCAAGAGTCAAGTAGAAAGTGGATGGTACAGGAGAACTTTGTGATGGTTATAACTCCTGTTGGATCCGAAGAGACCTGTGGATCAGAGGGAGGTGGTACTAACTTCAGATCCGAAGAGATCTTATCTGAAACTTTTCTAAGTTTTTGAGGTGGCTCCAATGAAGCCCTCGCTGACTTTTCCAATACTCTCTCTTTCAAGTCTTGAGATTTGGAGGGGGTTTGAGCCCCAGTAGAAGAAGCAGCAGCAGGAGCTAGGAGTAAACCCTTAATTATTAATTTATTTTGCCGGTCGGAAAGGGCCCTGGGGTTGAATGAGGCACAAATCTTACAAGCAGAGTTGAGATGTTCTGGCCCCAGACAATACCTGCACTTCTTGTGGGCTTCAGAACTGAGAATCTTAGGCCCACAAGAAGTGCATTTCTTAAAAACCAAGCTTGTCAGACATGATCACAACATATACCGATGTACATGAAAAACCAGTAAACTTCACACCTACACAAAGGCACAAAACAGTAGTTAAAATTATCAACACCAACATTCTATATGATACAGTAACGGTCTCTGAATAACTGCACAAAAAATTCTACATCCCTTTTTTTAAACACCAATAAAGTTGCAGGTAAAAGTAGGGAGCCAAAAAGCCCAAAGGAGAAATGTTAGGAAAAAAGAAAAATTAATGCCAGCGAACTGCTGGACACAATAGATGGAGGAGGAGAGAAAACTAACACTAATATATAAATGTTAAGAAATGTAACTGAAAAATAGACACAATTGACACTCTCACACTCAAGATTCAGTCGTGATCTTGTTCCAGTGGCAGCAAATGAGATCTGAAGAGTTGGGTGTGGAATAGAGCATTATGTGTAGAGGGAGGAGCTTGAAATTCGGATCACAGATCTTATAAATGCAGCTGAATTGGATCTGTAACTCATTCATGAGGAAGAATGAAAAGGACATCAGATAACAGGATTTCCTTACACACTGAGCAGAGTGGATCTTAGCTGAGATATATAAGTATCCTGGGGTTTTTTTCGATTATTTATACAGTTTACTGTTTCTAGCAATTTATATATAGCACTTTTATTGTAATCTGCACGGGTAACTGATTTGTTTGCAGTTAAAGCATTCTGTATCTTTACAAATCTTTATCTGCTTAAAAACTTTCATTTTGTGGCTTTCTCTAGTGCTTTGTAGACTAATAGCTTTAGTGTCCCCATCCACCCTCCCTGTTGGTGTCTTGTGTTATACTTGGTGGCTTTGCAGTTGCCTGCCCCTACTGTAAATCTGATCTGGGACACTCCTCCCAGTCTAGTGTCATTAGCTCATTCTACCTAATACAGACAGAACATTTGATAAGGCCTTCTGTTTCTCCTTTTTCCCTTAAAAAAATTTGCCTGAATTTCCTTATGTTCTGACTGTGCTTCTCAAACATTTTGGAAATATAGAGTATATTTTAGAGCATTTATTATAACTGTAATTGCCTTAATATTGCTACAACTCAATTGCTCTAGATTGCACTGCATCTGAAGTGTTTGTGTGTTTTAGCTGCTTTTCTGTATATATAGACTAGCTACTTATTCTGCTGTATTACTGCCACTTAAATCATGTTTCAGTTCTGCACATGCCTTGCTTCATTTAAAAAGTTTTAAATTGCTAATTTTGTAGAGTTTTAATTGCATTTACTGTTTAGGACTACACACTCAAGTGTGTTAGACTTTTCTGTGTTTATTTACTGTACTATTGGATTGTTTAGCCTGTTTCAACAAAAAAGAATATTTACTATCTTGTTTGCTCGTTTCCCATCTTTTCTAGCCAGTCCATATGACAGGCCTTGCTTGTGTCAGGTCTTTATTTTCTGTGCTCAGAGCTATCCAGACCTTGCTGTGGCAGAGGGAAGGCCTACTGCCTACCAGTGGGAATGGTGAGCATTGTACTGCCTATCTAACGCTAGAGGGGTGGTTTCCAGCTCTGAAATTGTAATTTCTATTAGCCTTTTTGGGCTGATTTCTATCCCTTTCAACTTTCTGGCTTAAAAACGCATGTGTTTGCACATTTTTCACATTGTGCAGCACTGCGAGGCTACAGTTAAACTATTCCAGGTGCCAGTAAGTCTGCTCTACAAATGTTCCCTTAAAACTAGCTGGTTTCTCAGTAGTATCACTAAAATCTGAACCCCTGTGACTAGCACTTGCTCTAGAACCTGCTGTAAAGCACTAGGAAGCCTGAAACCTGATACAAGCACTCAGCTCTCCTTGTCAATAAGGAGAAATTAATCATAGGCACTAAACAGCATACAATTGCAAAGTACCTTGCAAAGGTAAGGGAAAACAGCTCTTGAACCTTATAAAAAAGCACCTAAACAGGCATGTCCAATGGTCAGCTTCCAGTGGTTTCTCCTGTCCACCTGGTGAATCTGGGCATACTGGGGCAATGTGGCAACTGCCTCATGTACACAGACAATCCTCTCCTCCTACCACCCAACACTACAACCTGCGAGAGATGCACTTACATAGCCAAACTGGAAGCAAAGCTCTCTCCGGTCAAGACTGTGCTAGACAATCAAGAGGAGAAGGCTAACACCTGCATTACACCTCTAGCAACTCATAGCCCTTCAAAACCCACACCATCAACTCCCACACATAGCAACACTAAACCCACATATGCAGAGGCCCTTAACATTAACCTGCCCAAGCAACAAGGACCTCCGAAGCCGAAACGCAAACAAACACCAGTCACAACCAAAGTGACACATAGCTCACAATGCCAGTGTGCCACCAAACAACCCAACCTAAGGCAAGACAATGTACCCAACACTTTAGTCATAGGTGACTCTATAGTCAGGCACACTGATGTCCTACTCACCAGGCTGAACAAGGAGAAAATTACAGTCAGCTGCCTGTCGGGTGCCAGGATCCACCACATAACGCATGCACTCAAGTCATTCCACAACAAGTACAAATACGACTCTGACATTGTCATGAAAGCGCTCATCCGTATGTTTTAGGTGCACATTCTTGGAATTAAATCTGGAGTTTTGTTCTTACTTCTGCTGTACTCCGCTTCCTTTGTGATTTATATTATATTTACTTTACGGAACTACAGCGTTTACTTGCTGAGCAGTGGATTTTATTTTTTATTCAGTATACTTTCTCTGCTTGCCAGCAAGAGTAAGACTTTTTTCTTGGATAATGGCGAATCTTGAATTGGATTATGTCCCGAGAAGTGAAGACCGTGGGACTGGAGAGTTGCAGGCGCGCTTTCAACAGTATTTAAAAGAAACTGTCAGTGCCTCTTTGTTTTTTGAGTCTAAGCCTACTTCCGATGATGTCATGACGCCGACTTTGAATTCAGAAAGGCTACATTGGATAGCATAGAGAAGGATTTCATGAGACTTAAACGATTACAAACACAGCAGATACATTTCCAGTTTTGCCTCGAACAACATATTATTCCGCGAGGTTTAAGGGTTCTCAATATGCCAAATCAAGGCAAGGAACATCCAGACTTACTTGCAAAATGGCAACATCTCAACATTGAGGTGAGTCGCAAGTATCTGCAACTACTAATTGACTTTTTCCTCCCTGAGGAGGTTAGGTTAACAGACAATATAAAGTGCAAACAGCAGGAGCTCTTTAGTATTTTTCCAGACAAGGTGGTTGCACCATTGTTTGAGAATCTGCTAGATTGTGTGCTAGCGTATGAAAGAAAACTTCTACAGCAGAAAAAACACAAAGCCACCAGGGATATTAATGATTTCAAATTGGGCAATGTATTTTTATGGCCCAGAATAGGGCAGGATTCCTCTACAATGATTCAGATGCATAGGGATCCATTTACCCCCATGCCCCCTAGGAAAGTCAAGGAATCTACACTCTCTAATCCCATCAACGATGTTACAAGTAACAGTGTAACAAATGCCATGCCCCCTAGGAAAGTCAAGGAACCTACACACTCTAATCTTATCAACAATGTTACAAGTAACAGTGTAACAAATGGCATGAATGTGGGTGATGAATTGAATGGACATAATAACATCACTCCTTTGGAGATGGACTCTGCCCAAGTTTGTACCGGGGGGTCACCATCAGTAATGATGTATGTACTCTGGAAGAGATACCACCTGTCGCTGGGACTACCACAGACAATTGCAAGGATTCTGTGGATGTCATTCACATTGTACATCCCAGTACATGCACCAGAAACAACTTATATCCTGAAGTACATGTGGTTAAGAATAGACCTGTTTCTACAAAAGAAAGATCAGAGCCTGTTGTCAAACCTAAGAAAACTATTACTTTGACTGAGTCTAGTAATCTTTCAAGTTTGGATTTGTCTTTTCCTCTGCCAGTGCGCATGGAGAAAGGTCCTCGCAGACCTCGCTCCATGAGCAGGGGCAGACAGAAGAGGAAATCATCAGGGGATTTTATGCCCCACCAGACTTCAAAGAGAATGTGGAACAACAAGCGTTAATTTATAATTTGTCCCACATTACTCTAACAGATGATGATACCAGTTTATTAAACAAAGGTTTGAATTTTATTCCTAAAAGTCAGAGTAAATTAACTGATACAATTGTGGACTTAAAACTTTTTTGTAGGAATGTAATGCTTAGATTTATCTATAACAATTCTGAGAAAGAACCAGCACAGAGCAGGAAGTTTGCTTTTAAGAATTTAAGTGATTTTGTACCAATTCACCACCCACTAGTTGAAGCATTCCTTAAGTTAACAGAGGAGGAATTGTATAGTCACTATAATACTCAATTGGGACCCCTTAAACAGAAGAGGCGGGATAACCTGAGTTTTCGGGAATGTCAGTGTCTGAGGAAATTGCAGAATGATCCTACTATTATAATTAGACCGGCTGATAAAGGTGGGAAAGTTGTAGTCTTGGACATGTCACTTTATACAGAGGCCATGTCCTCCATGTTACAGGATAGGTTCTATGAACCTATTTCCATGGAACAGGTTCATTCTGTTGTTAGATATATTCACGACACACTTTATGACATTTTTAGAAGTAATTTAATAAACAAGGAGCTATATGGATACCTTATGATTTATACACCTACCATACCGATTATACAAAGTCTCCCCAAGGTACACAAAAATATGGAGAACCCACCCATGAGACCCATAGTCTCTGGTCGTGGTTGGGTAACTGAACATCTTTCAGTTTTTGTGGAGAAACATCTGAGATGTGTATTGAATGACAATGTTACAGTCTTGAAGGATTCCAAGCAATTTTTGATTGATCTGTATGAATGTATTGGGCACCAGGACAGAATCTCTGGTTGTACTTTTGTGACTTTTGATATTCAATCCCTATTTACTGTACCCAATGATATAGGACTTGATTATGTGTCGAACTACCTGAAAGCACACAGTACTTATACTGCAGTATTGATAGACCTTATAGTTCATTTTCTAGAACTGGTCTTGGAGAACAATCTATTCATGTTCCAAGACCAGATCTATAAACAGCGTGATGGCAGAGCTATGGGCACTCCATGTGCAAATAGCTACGCCAACATGTTCCTTGCACATTGGGAGGAACATGTTCTATTTAAGAATGCATTTTTCTGTGAACATGTGGTGTTCTACAGAAGGTTTGTCGATGACCTTTTTGTTCTTTGGAATGGAAAATCAGAACAGCTGGAATCAATGCTATCCACTATGAATGACTTAACTGCATTCCTTACTTTTACCATGAACCATTCCAGACATAGAATTGATTTCTTAGATCTATATATTGAGAAATTAACAGATGATATGATAAACACGGGGGTCTACCGCAAGGCATGTTACTGCAATTCCTTGTTATTGAGGTCTAGCATGCACCCACAATTTGTTTTTAAGAATATAATGAAAGGACAGGCCATTAGAGCCTCGAGATTGAACCCCACTGAACAGGGCTTCATCTCAGAATTAGATAATCTGAGAAATAGATTACTGACCCGGGGATACAAGGATGGTGAGATTATACCATACATGGAGGAAGCATGCATGTCACGCACCACCTCAGGTGCACCATACTTTGGACCCAGGACCCAAGATCTAACCGCTGGAGATCATATGGTAAATAGACCTATTAAATTTTCTACTTTGTATACCTCTGATCAACATCAGTTAAAGGAAATTATTAGCAAGCATTGGGACATTCTCCTGGTTGATGATGACTTGAAATGCATTGTGGGGGAGACACCAAGTTTCCTGTTTCGGAATAAGAGCAACCTAAAGCGATTGCTTTGTCACCCCAGACATGATAGGATTATGAGGAACACTGGTCACACTAAACCCTGTGGTCACTGCAACTTTTGTTCATTTATTGATAGTAGTGAGGTGTTTATACACCCGGATTTACACACCACTTTTTCCATCAAGGCAGATGCAGATTGTATGACACCCAATGTGGTGTATCTAGCTACTTGCCAGGCATGCCCGAGTTTTTATGTTGGTAAAACTAACCGGCCGTTAAGGGATAGAATGAGAGAGCAAATTTACCACATGAGAAAGGGCACTTTACACAATGCCTTAGCAAAACATACAACCACCAATGATAATGATCACACTTTTTTGTTCCGGGTCTTAGAGAGAATTGTTGTGAATAAGAGGGGTGGTGATACTATGAATCTTACTGAATCTAAGGAGACTGACTGGATCATTCGTTTGAAAGCTGACAGGGGGCATGGGTTGAATGATAGAGCTTCTATAAAACCTAAGTTGAGACAACGCAGGAATATAAAATTAATCATTGTTTATTTGTATATGTTTTTGATTATATATTTTATTAATATTTAATATCTTATTAATATTAACTTATTAGCATGTTTATTTACATGTTTTTAGGTCATTATGTATGTTTTTATATTTTATATTTTGTCTCACTTTATATTAGCATGTTTAAATATGGGAGAGTTCTTTAAATTCTCCAGCATTGTTTTTAATTGATTAATTGAGCTGCTTATATGAGGGGAGGTCTATTGTGACTTTTATACAAGGATCTGAAGAAGCTGTAATGGTGAAAGCGCTCATCCGTATGTTTTAGGTGCACATTCTTGGTATTATTGCATTGTTTAGCCTGTTTCAACAAAAAAAAAATATATACTATCTTGTTTGCTCATTTCCCATCTTTTCTAGCCAGTCCATATCACAGGCCTTGCTTGTCTCAGGACTTTATTTTCTGTGCTCAGAGCTATCCAGACCTTGCTGTGGCAGAGGGAAGGCCTACTGCCTACCAGTGGGAATGGTGAGCATTGTACTGCCTATCTAACGCTAGAGTGGTTTCCAGCTCTGAAATTGTAATTTTATTAGCCTTTTTGGACTGATTTCTATCCCTTTCAACTTTCTGGCTTAAAAACACATGTGTTTGCACATTTATCACATCGTGCAGCACTACGAGGCTACAGTTAAACTATTCCAGGTGCCAGTAAGTCTGCTCTTCAAATGTTCCCTTAAAACTAGCTGGTTTCTCAGTAGTATCACTAAAATCTGAACCCCTGTGACTAGCACCTGCTCTAAAACCTGCTGTAAAGCACTAGGAAGCCTGAAACTGATACAAGCACTCAGCTCTCCTTGTCAATAAGGAGAAATTAATCATAGGCAGTAAACAGCCTACAATTGCAAAGTACCTTGCAAAGGTAAGGGAAAACAGCTCTTGAACCTTACAAAAAAGCACCTAAACAGGCATGTCCAATGGTTTCTCCTGTCCACCTGGTGAATCTAGGCATACTGGGACAATGTGGCAACTGCCTCATGTACACAGACAATCCTCTCCTCCTACCACCCAACACTACAACCTGCGAGAGACACACTTACATAGCCAAACTGGAAGCAAAGTTCTCTCCGGTCAACACTGTGCTAGACAATCAAGAGGAGAAGGCTAACACCTGCATTACACCTCTAGCAACTCATAGCCCTTCAAAACCCACACCATCAACTCCCACACATAGCAACACTAAACCCACATATGCGGAGGCCCTTAACATTAACCTGCCCAAGCAACAAGGACCTCAGAAGTCGAAACGCAAACAAACACCAGTCACAACCAAAGTGACACATAGCTCACAACGCCAGTGTGCCACCCAACAACAGCCCCTAAGGCAAGACAATGTACCCAACACTTTAGTCATAGGTGACTCTATAGTCAGGCACACTGATGTCCTACTCACCAGGCTAAACAAGGAGAAAATTACAGTCAGCTGCCTGTCGGGTGCCAGGATCCACCACATAACGCATGCACTCAAGTCACTCCACAACAAGTACAAATACGATTCTGTCATTGTCCATGCTGGAGTAAATGACTTGAGACGTACCTCCTGGACTACATGAAAAGAGACATGGAAGAGCTCTTGGATCATGTGACCCAGGCAGGTATGACCCTAGCCCTGAGTAGCATCCTGCATTCACCCAGAATGATACCACAGTATAAGGACAAAATGATTGACTTCAACAATTGGCTAAGCTTCTGGTGTCATTCAAAGGGGATCCAGTATTTGTCTGCCTGGGAAGACATGATCGACAAACCACGATGCTTTGCCAGAGATAGTCTGCACCTGTCACCCCTGGGATTCAGGTTACTGGCTAAAGCTCTTGCCACCCCTATAGTGCCTTTTTTAGGCAAGGTTCAAAGGATAAAACCACCACCGTAACAGATACAAGCATGCAAAATCTGAAGGTAATGTTACTCAATGCTAGAAGTCTAAACATCAAAATGCACTCTCTCGAGGTACTCCTAAAAATGGAGAACATCGATATCTGTGCAGTGACTGAGACCTGGTTCAAGGCTCCAGAGAATACCCCTGCAATACCAGGCTACAATTCTTACCACACTTTTCGGCCACAAAACCAAGACCGAAACACTAAAGGTGGAGGAGTGTCCATATTCACCAAGGATATTCACACCTCCAGGTTAGTTGCTCAACACAACGCATCTGAAATTCTCCAGGTGCAACTAACACTAGGTGAGACTGCAATCCAAACTGTAGCTTGCTACAGATCCCCCACCATACCCCACGATTCTCACTACACCTTCCTAAATATACTGGAAAATATTAAGATACAACCAAACACCGTAATACTAGGTGATTTCAACTACCCTGCCATTAATTGGGAAAACTACTCGGGTACAAACTCCATTTCCCAACGGTTCTTGGAATTCCAACGCCCTGGATCAACTAATCCATTGTCCCACCAGGGGCTCCAATATCCTAGACCTGGTCATTACCAACATGGGAGATAGATGCTCCACACCAGTGGTCACCCCCTCATTGGTCAGGTCTGACCATAAGCAAATCACCCTTGACATCCACATCCCACCCCCACCCCCCAGTAAGGAAACCTCCTTAAAAAACTTCTCCAAAGCCAACTTCATGCTACTGAAGTCAGAAGTGACAAACTTCACAACACCCACGCAGACGGGATCTGGAAGTTCGACTGCAGAATCCTACACTAAGGCACTGTATGAGCACATCCACTCGTGCATGAATTGTGCCATCCCAAATAAAACCAAGATGCTCTTCTCCAAAAAAAGGAAGCCAATCTGGTGGTCCCCTGCTATAAATAAACTATACAACAGAAGGAAGAAACTGTTGCAGAAAAGAGGAAAATCCCAGGATGCAAAAAGCTCCCTCACCAGCCTCAGTAAGAAGCTGAGATCCCTCATAAAATCCTCAAAAGCTAGTTACGAAAATAAAATTGCCAAAGATTCCAAAGACAACCACAAGGCATTCTATAGTTATGTCAAGAATCTAAATGGCAATGCTCAGATCTGCTCTGAGCTACAACAGAATGGCATTAAATATACTGATCCCAAGGATATTGCCAATATCCTGGCATATCGATTTTGTGCCAACTTCACTCCCTTCTCACCCCCTAAAGGGCCCATCTCAATACCAAAAGATTGCCAAATTCCGATAATCACAGCCACACAGGTAGAAACAGCAGTCTCCAAAGCTAAGAATACAGCATCCATGGGACTAGATGACATCCCAGGCTGTGTACTACATGAACTACAAAATGAACTGGCACCCCACCTACGTGTCATGTTTAATCATAGCCTCACCTCAGGCTTCGTGCCCACTGAGTGGTGCACAGCTACAGTTATCCTGCTGAACAAGGGGGGGATCTACCTTGGATCCCGGGAACTACTGTCCCATCAGTCTGACAATCCTTATCTGCAAGGGCATGGAACGCATTATCATGGAACTTATAAACAAAGACATTGGCAACCTCCAGACACTGGACCCCACCCAGTTTGGGTTTGTGAAGGGCCGATCTTGTCTCCTGAATTTGATTGACTTCTTCAAATCAGTCTCCAGAGCTGTGGACGAGGGTAAGGAGGTCCACACAGCCTATCTGGACCTCGCCAAGGCCTTCAACACCATCACCCACTCTGGAATCATAGATAAACTTACTAAGCTGGGCATAAATCCCTACATCACTCGATGGGTTGCCAACTGGCTTACTGACAGAACCCAGACTGTAAAAGTAGCCGACTCCAAATCCAGCTCCAGACAAGTGGAGTACCTCAGGGTTCAGTCCTGGGACCACTCTTGTTTGGCATCTACTTCTCTGAAGTACAGGCCAACACTAAGGGACTCTGGCTAACAAGGTTTGCATATGACTGCAAACTGGGAGCCATTATTGAATCCCCAAATGATGTGGATATTCTACAAAAGGGCCTTACAAAAACAGATGCCTGGTGCCAGAGCCATGGGCTCAAGCTTAATACCAAGAAAGGTATAGTCATCTCCTTTGGAAAAAAACATGTACCCATGAACTACCACATAGGTGGCAGGACACTAAACATCGAAAGTGTGATGAGGGACTTAGGGACACAAGTGGACAGTGGTCTCGCTTTCGACAACCACATCGCCACAACAGTCAGGAAATCCTTCTACGTGGCACACCTCATCACTAAGGGCTTTTCATCCAGAAAAAAGGAGGTCATTGCCCCACTTTACTCATCCCTCATTAGACCCATTATAGAGTATAATGCCCCATTTGGTATGTACCTCACAAGACATCTGCAACAGCTGGAAAGGCCACAGAAATACCTCACTAAAAGAATCACAGGTCTAAAGCAGATGCCATATGCTGACCGTCTAAAAAAAACTCCAGCTATACTCTGTGGCATATCGTCTACTCAGAGGCGATCTCTGCTTAACATACAAGGCCATGTCAAACCCTGAGCTGTTGTACATGTTCCACTTAAAGAAATCCCAATCCCTCAGAGCAACACGCTGCAGAGATCTAAACCTTATCATCACAATGAACAAAACATGCTGGAGGGATAGGTTCCTGACCCAGAGACTCCCCATACTCTGGAATAGACTGCCCATACATGTCAAGCAGAGCACCTCATTGGCCCTCTTCAAAACGAACCTTGATGATTGGATGGGAGATAGGAAATTCACCCCGGGGATCATGTCAGTCGCCCTGCTAGACAGGGGCCCAGAGAAGTAAATATTGTGGGAAAAAATTTCCAGGGAATTGTTATGGCTAGGCTTGCATAGGCCTTAGGGCCGATAGCCTAGTACCAACCTATGAACCTAATCTTTCCTTTATGCCATAAGTGGTATCCAAGTTTACTTTGAGACAACTATCCATCTCCCTTTCTTCTATCCAGAACCAAAAAATGACAAGGAAAAAAGTATCTCCATACTCTGGGTATCCATGGAGAACTCTTGTTATCTTGACAGAAATAAAACTTTCAGAGACTGTATCAATTATTTTTTTATGGAGGAAAGAAAAAAGAACAACCTTTGTCGAATCAGACTATTTTGTTATACCCATCACAAAAAGGCAATTCTAGGCAGAGCCAAGTTTCACTTTACTAGGACCTTGGCTTCATCTGTAGCTTTTGGAAAAGGTTGAATTAGATTCCTTCTGAAGGGGGACCTGGACAATCTCTCCTCCAAGTATAAGCTATGGTAGTCTACCTATATAGCTAAGGCAACTACAGAAGTGATCAAATAATGAACATAGTACAGTTCTGGAACTAAACTTATCATAACAGTAGATGTTCAAATGCACATTGCTGCAGCAGCCACTCCCTCCTTCCATCCCCATTATTTTTGTACGTTTCTGTTGCCAGGGTGAGTTCTTTTATTTTCTTAGCATTGACATCTTTCAGGGCTCTATCCCTCTCTGTTAGCATGAAAGCTATGAAGGGCTTGGAGCCCAAACCATTCTGCTTGATCTGGCAATGGTTTAGGTATGTGGCAGTGCCCTTAACCTTTGGAAGCTGTCCAGCTGTTGCAGTCTTATCAGGCTATAACCCATACAGCTAAGACTACTTTGTCAGTGATTATTTCCACATCTACTTTATTAAATACTTTCTGATGCTTGTGTCTATGATCTCATTCTTTTAGTCACTAGCCCAAATGTTGCAGCCATAGGCAAAGATGGATACAATGAAGACTGTCTGGGAAAATGTGAGTTTCAACATTGGGAATCAACTCTCATTTCACCACCACAGTCTGATACAATTCCCGCAGTACTTTCAACAGTGCTCCAGTCTCCTGATTCTCTTTACCTCTGCTCATGAGCAAGACCCAAAGATACTTAAAACTCCTCTATCTGAGGTAGCTGTCTCCCCTAAACATACACAGAGGGCAATCCAGTGACCTCTGATCTGTACATATTGATTTTCATCCCAGCTATCTCACACAAACTGCAAAGCCATTAGAAGATTCAAGAGGGAGGCAAAATATTGCCAAGGAAAGGGTGGAGAGACAGTGATTTTGACTGGAGTCATTCTTAAGAGGCAGAAGTAATCCCTAGAACTCCTGAATCCAGTTAACATGCCCTCCTCTAAGGATGTAGTGCCAGAAATATATGGTAGAATTTGATCACTTTCAGTAGATGAGGTAATTGCACTGATTAAACAATCTGTTGTGGCAAAGTTGTGAGAGCTCACAAGATGCAGTTAGAAATGCTGAAGAAGCTAAGCACTATTGAGCTGTCATGTTTAACATGCATTTTCAATGGATTGTGACAGTACCTGTGGATTGGCAAGTAGGTGTAATAATGCCCTTTTACATTAAGGGGTCATAACAGCATAGTCTCATGATACAAAGTGAGATCACGGTCTTTAGCCTCCCTGGAAAAGTATAAGCTAAAGTGTTAAAAAGGAGATTTCATCCAATAGCCGATACTCTAATTCAGGAGCACTGATGCAGATTGTGTTTGTCATCAAAGAATGGAACCCATGGAAAAGCGTAAAACTGCATGCTGAAAAGATTTCATTGAATAGCTGAGTCATTCAGGAGAAAGAATGCAGATTCTGTCCTGATCAAACAGTGGAACAACATAAACTCTTCTACTGGAAGAGTCAAGGGATTCTGCCAAAACTGTCCATGTGTCTTTTATGGATTTAGAGAGGGTGTATGGTCAGGTTCCCTGGAAGGTCTTGGTGGAAGAATAACACAAGGTCCCAGAGACACTGCTTGCCATTCAGTCTCTTTGAGGACTGAGAGGTTTGTCTGCATTTGAAGTACCAGTCAGTTATGTAAGTAAACTCACTTTGAACTGCAGACACAAATGTCAGTCTTCAAATAGACAGGAATGGCAATCAGCAGTGTCCTTGGATAATAACACTTCTCCCAAGCCATTCTAGGATGTGTTTTGCCTCTCCTGTTGTCTGTGATTTTCATGGACAGGATATTGAGGTGCATCCAATTTCTCGACAGTATCCAATTTGTAGACATGAGGGTGACACTTTTATTTGCAGAAAATGTCCTGTTACCGTCAAGTGATTGTGATGATCTCCAACATATACTGAAGTGATTCTCTGCTAAGTGAGAAGTGGAATTTGGACAGCTAATATGAAATTCTGGAGCAGTAAGCCCCTATGTAGCAAATGCATTCTGCTGCCATGGTTATCCAGAGTTTCAGATACACTGTATATTGGAAAGGTGACAGAATAAAAGCAAAAAGCCACTTGCTGCACTGAGACTGGAAGGAGTGAATGTGACCAGTTTTAAGCACAACACAAATTTATTTATCCACTTTTTGTCCAAATTATTCTATTATGTTTTTATATAAAAGATTTGCATTTGAATGCAAAGTTTTTTCTGATGCAGTCCTTTGGACAAAAGGCAGATAAATATATCTGTGCTCCACTTAAAACTGCTCACATTCATTCCTTCCAGTCAGTACAGCAAGTGTTTTTGTTGCTTTTGTGTTTGATTTGCCACTTATTTGCCTTTCATCTTACTTAAAGGTGACAGAATGCTGCAATTTCTGAGTCCTGTGCTGGGCAGAAGAGTTGCAAAGGAGGTAAGAGGTCCTACCCATTCAGCTAATCGAGTACAAAAAGCATTGTCTTTCTTGTGGGCTACGAGAGCAGAGTCTAGGTGCATTATAACATTTTAGTAAGTGACTCATATACAAGGATGACTTCCTCATCCTTTCCTAGGTGCACATTCAGGAAATTAACAGCCAGAATGAGTCTTAGTCTCTTTCAAATGAATGGGATAATCTAAGCGGACTTCTAAGGAGGGAGGGAAGAAGAATACATGTCACCATCTGCCTGCCAGATAGCGGGCATCAGGTCCTCAAACTCTTCACAAAAGCCTAACTGGGAACTATTTCCCCATCCCTGTCAACTCAGGAAGTGAAGTGTACATGGACTGGTAGTGTACAAAAGAAGTTATGTACTCAACATAACATTCCATCTGTGTCCATTTTCATTCTTCCTCAACTGATGGGTTCGGATCCGATCCCTTGGCCATTGCTAAAGCTCGAGGCAGCCAAGAACTCTCAAGCTTCTCCCTTACCCATAATGCACCACCCCCAATTATCTCAAATCTTGTTTACTGACTTTAGTAGAAAAAGCACATTCATATTCAAAAATGGAGAAGGCTATATCTGGAACTTAATATAAAGGAGAGAAATGCCCTGTAACCACTCATTCTTCCAGAAGTTTTCAAGGATGGGGGTTGGTGAGAGGGAAGCTGAGGAAGAGTGAAAATGGACAGCACAGATGGTACATTACAGGGACTACATAACTTCTTTATCTGATGTTGTCAGTTTTCATTCTATCCTCAACTGATGGGACAGAGTCCCCAGCTACCTAAAATTCAGGGTAGATTAAAGGAAGGATATTGCTGAGCAACATTGAGCCAAATGATGCTCTACCTTTGGAGACCAGATCCAATTTGTAATGAGTAACAAAGGTATAGGGAGTAGCCCAAGTTGCTGCGCATATATCATCCGTGGACATTCTAGACTGAATCACTGAGGAAATGGTCATGGATCTAGTTGAATGGGCTCATAATAGTTTTGGTAATGTACAATTTGTTATAAACAAAAGAAATGCAGTTAGCTGCTGAAATAAAGTGACTCTGGTAACTGGTTTTCCCAATTTTACGTCTGCGAATGAAACAAACAATTGGTCAGATTTTCTGAGGTTTTTTTATTCTATGTAGGTAGAAATGTAATATGTATTCACCCTTGTTAGCAAATTTATGAAAGAACACTGGCAAATGATTGATTGATATTATATTTTCACACCACCTTAGGAAGAAAGGAAGCATTAGTCCGTAGTGTAACTTGTCTTTGTGAAAAATCAAAATCAAGTGTGGTGGTTTGAAAGACAGCCACCAGAAAGACTGTCTTCCAGGAATGATATTTAAGGTCACATGTAGCTACTGGTTCAAAGGGGAATTTAGTAAGAGCCTGCAGTACGCAGTACCAGATTCAGGTCCCATGGAGGAGTAGGATCTCTAAAAGGGGGTCTTACAAGAAAAGTGCCTTTCAATAAGGCTTGGTCTAATTTATGAGTGGCAACAGAGGAACCATCAAAACCAATGTGAAAATTTGATATGGCTGCTAACTGAACTTTAATGGGTGATGAACTAGCTCCTTCTTTTAAAAGATGGGACAAAAATTTAAGAATGCTATGTATGGGGGGGTGAAAGGGGATCACTATTACTTAAATTAACCCAGTGAACAAACCACTTCCATTTATTGGAGTAGAGCTTTACGGTAGAAGGCTTATGGGTAGATAAAAGTATATGATGAACAGGTGAAGACAGCATAGGTTGTCTGGCTGTAAATGGAACTGGAGAAGCCAGACAGTCAGCCTGAGGTTGGTTATGTTTGGATAAATTATACCTGTCGGGTGAGACAGGAGGTCTGGAGTTGGATACAGAATCCAAGGTTGGTGAAGCCAAAGGAAGAGGAACCAAATTTGTCATGGCCAGTGAGGTGCAATGAGGATGACTTTGCTTTTCAACATGGCAGCTTTCTGAAGGAATTTCGGAATTAATGGTATGGGTGGAAAAGTGTAGAGTAGACCGGGGGGCAATTGTAAAGTAGAGCATCCATCTGTGGGGGGGATTAGGGCAAAGTAGCTGTTGCATTTATTGTTCAGAGGGGAGGCAAAAAGATTGCAGCAAGGTTGGACCCACTGATGGAAAATTATTTCCGTGGCATTCTTGTTGAGGGACCATTTGTGAGGTAGAAGAATGCACTTAGTCAGTTTGTCTGCTATCACATTGGATTTCCCTGGAATAGGCATTGCTATGAGAAAGCAGTTGGATGAAATCACTCATTGCCATGATCTGAGAGCTTCCAAACAAGTGGTAAGATCTTGGTCCCTCCTTGCTTGTTGATGTACCAAACTACTGACATGTTGTCTGTTTGAAATGCAATAGACCCAAAAAGGAGAGCATTCTGGAAGGCCTGCAAGGCTAAAAGCACTGCTGTCATCCCAGGACATTGATGTGCAAGTTAGCCTCTTCTGGGGACCAATTGTCTTAGACTGTTTTCCCCAGAAAATGACCCCCCCCCCAAAGCTGGGAAGAGTCTGTGGTCAATTTGGCCTTGGGCTAAGGGGGAAATACACAGACGGCCTTGTAGAAGCTGATCTAATCAAACCCACCACCTGAGATCTCTCTTGCATGTTTGAGTGATTCTTATCTGATGTCACGCTGGTAAAGTATTGAGCATTGTGTGGCTAGCATCCACTGAAGAATTCTCATGTAAAATCTGACTAAAGGTACTAATGTTATTGCCATTACCATTGAATCTAGAGCTTGAAGGACCAGGTGAGCAGAAGTCTTGGTGCTGCAGCCTAGCTTTCTGACATGTGATATTATGGGCTGAACTCTTGAGGTTGGTAGTGAAGCTATGGCTGACTTGTGTTGAGTATCACTGCTGTGAATCCTAGACTCTGAGTTGGTTTTAGTTGAAACTTTTAGTAGTTTATGGTTATCCCCAGAAGAGAAAAGACTAGAGAACCTGATCAGTTGATGCCTGGTCAGAGCGGAAACGAGCCAGCCACCTTTTCAGCCCCCATACATATCATTCTTGAATTTTTGTCTCATCTTTTTAAAGGGGGAGCTAGTTCATCACCTGTTAAAGTTCGGATAATGGCCATATCAAATTTTCACATTGGTTTTGATGGTTTCTCTGTTGCCTCTCTTAAATTAAGCAAAGCCTTCTTGAAAGGCACTCTTCTTGTAAGACCCCTTTTAGAGATCCTACTCCTCCATGGGACCTGAATCTGTACTGCAGGCTCTTACTAACCCCCCCCCCCTTTGAACCATCAGCTACACGTGACCTTAAATATCTTTCCTGGAAGACTGTCTTTCTGGTGGCTGTTACCTCTGCCAGATGAATTTCTGAGATTTAAGCCTTGTACGCCAAACCACCATACTTGATTTTTTCACAAGGATAGAGTTACACTATGGACTAATGCTTCCTTTCTTCCTAAGGTGGTGTCAGAATGGAAACACCCGGAATCCTTGCAGTCTCAAGTGAGCTGCTACTACTGCCATGCACTTTGTAAATGTTCTGGGGGCTATGGTGAGTCCAAAGGGCAGAACTCTGAAGTGCTAATGACTGGCTCCCAGCTGGAAGTGTAAATACCTTCTGGATCATCTGTTCATCTTTATATGACAGTACACATCCTGCAGGTCTATTAAACACATCCATTCATCCTTGCCCAGAAATGGGAGAATGGACTGAACCATGACCATCTGAAACTTGGTTCATTGAAAAGACTTGTTTAAATTGGTGAGATCCAAAATTGGTCTCCAGTTCTGTTTTCTTTGTCACTAAAAAGAAAGTACAGTTGTGTACACTTACCATAAATGTAGATGTTCAAGTGTATTCACTGTTGCAGTCATCACATTTGGGTTATCTGCCTGCAGGTAGCCCTCAGCCGACCTGAATACCAGAGTCGTCAGATGCTGTTGCTTCTTCCATGACGTCAGGTCGTCAGGGGGTATAAAATATGCAGCCGACACCATTACATCAGTTTTTCTTGCCCCAGATGTCAGGTGCACACACAATGGGAAGCAATTATATGGTATTGGACACCCCAGCAAAAAGCAATTACATATGATATAATATATACCAAACAAAAAGGAATGGTAGAGCCAGGAGAAGTCTGGGGGTTGGAGGGAGGGTAACCAGGACTGCAACAGTGAATACACTTGAACATCTACATTTATGGTACGTGTACACAACTGTACTATGTTCTTCATGTTTCACTGTTGCAGTCATCACATTTGGGTTGGTTCCTAAAGCTAAGGAAGGGTGGAGGCAGTTAAACAGCATTGGGGCTAGCAATCAGGCCCTGTAAGACTGCTGTGGCAAATCCAGCTCTGGACTTGGAAAAGATAGGCAGGTGGTAATGCTTGGTGAAACTATGTACAGAGCTCTAGGTGGCAGCTTCCAGAATGTCCCTGGTAGGGGCTCCTCTGAGAAATGCTGTAGAGGTAGATGCAGCTCTGGTAGAATGCGATCTTATCCCCTGTGGGGTAGGTTTTCCATGGTGCTTGTAGCAGAAATGGATGCAATGGGCTATCCATTTGGAAATGGTTTGCTTTGAAATGGTCTTTCCCTCTTCCCCTGCAGCAAAATTAACTAGCAGCTGGTCAGACTTTCTGAGAGGCTTAGTTCTGTCCAAGTAGAATCTAAGCTGTCTGTGCACATCCAGAGAATGCAGTATCCTTTCCCCCTTATTTTGAGGATTAGGGAAAAAAGTAGGCAAATGAATGGACTGGTTTAGAGCCACACTAGAAACCACCTTGGGCATAAAGGATGGATTAGTCCTGAGGGAAACCCTGTCCACATGGAAGATAATTAAGGGTTCCACTGCCATGAAGCCTGCAGTTCACTCTTCTTGCTGAAGTGATGGCTAGAAGTAAGGCTGTTTTCCAGGAATGGAATTTCAGTTCTGCTGTAGCAGCTGGTTCAAAGGGTGGAGGAGTGAGTTTTTCCAATACAAATTTAAGGTCCCAGACTGGAGTGGGAGCTCTTCTGGGGGGGGGGGGACTTAAATTTTTGGCTCCTCTAAGGAATTGTTTTAGTAGGGGGTGAGAGAAGAGGGGTGGCTCAGTATTATATTGAGCTGAAATGGCAGAGGCATGAATTTTAATTGAAGAGAAAGATAGGCCATTGTGCAGCAAAATAATCCAGAATATGAGGTAAGCTGGGCACCGTTGTGCCCCTCCCCTGAGCCTGGCTCCAGGAACAGTATCTTTTCCACTTTTCTGAATAGGATTTTCTAGCACTAGGCCTCCTTGCCTCAAGAATGACATCCAGCACCTGCTTGCTGAGGGTTGCTAGGAGTGAGCTCAGGGAATTAGCCAGGCTGCAAGGTTCAGGGTTTGAAGCGGAGGGTGCAGAATCCGGCCTGCCTGCTGGGAAAGCAAAGAGGGGGTCTGTGGCAGGTGCCATGGTTGTAGCCCTGTCAGACTGAGAAAAAGGGGTACCAGTGCTGGCGTGGTCAGTCTGGGGCAATCAGTATTGTCCTCAGCTTGCCCTGTTTGATCTTTAGCAGAACCTTGGAGAGGCAGAGGGGGAAAGGCATACGTTGAGAGGCTTTCCCAGGAAAAGGATAGGGCATCCACTTTCCAAGCTTGACTGTGGGGAATTCTGGTGCAGAAGTTGTTCAATTGGTAGTTCTGAGGGGAGGCAAACAGGTCTACCTCTGGTGTCCCCCATTTATTCCTCAACAGCTTGAATATTTTGGGTTCCAGTTTCCATTTGTGTGGGTCTATGAGATTTCTGCTTAAGTCATCTGCCAGTGAATTTAGTTTGCCTGGCAGGAATTGAGATTGCAGGTTCACTTGGTAGTTCAAAGCTGTGTTCCACAGAGCCATGGTTAGTCTGCAGAGTGGGTAGGAATAGGTACCCCCCTGCTTGTTTATGTACCACATAACTGTGGTGTTGTCTGTCTTTACCAGTAGTTGTCCTGGAAGAATAAGATCTTTGAAGGCTGTCAGAGAATTCTGTACAACTAACATTTCTTTTTGATTGATATGCAGATGCATCTGTTTTGGGGTCCATTTGCCCTGAATGCATTGCCCTGCCATGTGAGCCCCCCATGCATAGTCTGATGTGTCCGTTGTTAGGGTTTGGGCGGCAGGGGGTAGAGTGAAAGGGAGTCCCTTGTTGTGGTAGCAGGCCTCTGCCCACCAAAGGAACTCTGTCCTTAGACAAGGAAAGACAGGAATCATTGTTTCTAGGTCCTGCAAATGTTGACACCATAGACTTTTCAGATACCACTGAAGTTTCCTCATATGCAGTCTTGCATATGGAATTAACAGAATGCAAGAGGCCATGAACCCCAGGGCTTGCAGGATCTTCCTTGCTGAGAGTTGGGTTTTTGTGGCCAGTAGGTTGAAGTAGGTTGTCAAGTAAACTTGTTTCTCCAGAGTGAGGAATAACATCTGGAAAATTGTGTTCAAGCTTGCTCCCAGGAATACAATCTGTTGGCAGGGTACTAGGTGTGATGTCTTCTCATTGATGGTGTACCCCAGTGGGGTTAGAAGTCTCTTTACAAATGGCAAGTGTTGTAATAGCAAGTCCTGACTTTCTACCTGAATCAGGCAATTGTTCAAGTATGGGTAAATCTGAATATTTCTCTGCCTGCAAAATGCAATGGCTGGAGCTAGGCACTTTGTGAATACCCTGGTCACAATAGATAAGCCAAAGGGAAGTGCAGAGAACCGATAGTACAAAATGAACTGGCACCTCACCTAAGTGTCATGTTTAATCATACTCTCACCTCAGGCTTCGTGCCCACTGAGTGGCGCACAGCTACAGTTATCCCACTCCACAAGGGGGGATCCACCTTGGATCCTGGGAACTACCGCCCCATCAGTCTGACGAGCCTGATCTGCAAGGCCATGGAATGTATTATCATGGAACTTATAAACAAAGACATTGGCAACCTTAAAACACTGGACCCCACCCAGTTTGGGTTTGTGAAGGGCTGATCTTGTCTCCTGAACCTGATTGACTTCTTCAAATCAGTCTCCAGAGCCGTGGACGAGGGTAAGGCAGTCCACACAGCCGATCTAGATCTTGCCAAGGACTTTGACACCATTCTCCACTCTGGAATCATAGATAAACATATTAAGCTGGCCATTAATCCCCATGTCACTCGATGGATTGCCAAATGGCTTACTGACAGAACCCACACTGTAAAAGTAGCCGACTCCAAATCCAGCTCCAGACAAGTGACAAGTGGAGTACCTCAGGGTTCAGTCCTAGGACCTCTCTTGTTTGGCATCTACTTCTCTGAAGTACAGGCTAACACTAAGGGACTCTGGCTAACAAAGTTCACAGATGACTGCAAACTGGGAGCCATTATTGAATCCCCAAATGATGTGGATACTCTACAAAACAGCCTTACAGAAACAGATGCATGGTGCCTGAGCCATGGGCTCAAGTTCAATGCCAAGAAATGTATAGTTATCCCCTTTGGGAAAAAACATGTACCCATGAATTACCACATAGGTGGCAGTACACTAAACACCAAAAGTGTGATAAGAGACTTAGGGACACAGGTGGACAGTGGTCTCACCTTCAATAACCACATCGCCACAACAGTCAGGAAATCCTTCTATGTGGCACACCTCATCACTAAGGGCTTTTCATCCAGAAAAAAGGAGGTCATTGTCCCACTGTACTCATCCCTCATTAGACCCATTATAGAATACAACACCCCATTTGGTATGCATCTCTGAAGACATCTGCAACAACTGGAAAGGCCACAGAAATACCTCACTAAAAGAATCACAGGCCTAAAGCAGATGCCCTGTGCTGACTGCCTTAAAAAACTCCAGCTATACTCTGTTGCATATCGTCTACTCCGAGGCGATCTCTGTTTAACATATAAGGCCATGTCAAACCCAGAGCTGTTGGACATGTTACACTTAAAGAAATCCCAATCCCTGAGAGCCACACGCTCCAGGGATCTAAACCTTGTCATCACAATAAACAAAACATGCTGGAGGCATAGGTTCCTTACCCAGAAACTCCCCAGACTCTGGAATAGACTGCCCATATCTGTCAAGCAGAAAGTCTCTTTGGCCCTCTTCAAAAGGAATCTTGATGACTGGATGGGAGAAAGGAAATTCACGCAGGGGATCACGTCAGTCGCCCTGCTAGACAAAGGTCCAGGGAAGCAAACAGTGTGGGAAGAAATAGCCAGGGAATTGTTATGGATAGGCTTATATAGGCCCTAGGGCCAATAGCCTAGTACCAACCTATGAACCTATGGAACATGCCCTGAAACACAGGTATTGTCTGTAGGATTCCCTTATTGGGATGTGCAAGTAAGCTTCCTTTAGGTCTAGGGTTGTCAGCCAGGCATCCTTGGCTTGCATAGGAAGAAGCTGTTGAAGAGTTAGCATTTTTAATTTTGGAACCACCAGAAAGGTGTTGAGAATAGACAGGTCCAGAATAGGACACCAAGAGTTTTCTTTTCTGGGAACCAGGAACAGTCTTGAATAAAAACCTTGTCCCTTTTGTTCTGCTGGGACAGGTTGAATAGCCCTGATACTGTGGAGAGAGAGTACTTGTTTTTGGGCCTCCGCCCACTGATTTGGGGGGAGGTCTGGCCATCCACTTGGGGTTGGTAATGAGTGAAAGTGGAATCTGTATCCTAGGGAAACTATGTTTAAAACCCATTTGTCCTGGGTAATGAGTTTCCAGTTTTTTGCATGCAGGGCGAGCTTTCCTCCTAAGGGAGCCAATAGTTGAGCAGGGCTTGGAAGAGTTAAGGATGTCATTGTGCCATTTTTCCAAAGGGGGGTGGCTTACTACTCCCTGCTTTGGACGTGGGAGTCCCACACTCTTTAGATCTGTGCATAGCCTGAGACTGAAGTTTTGGTGGTTTGCTGCTCCTGGGTATGGACTGAAAAGGCCTGGAAGGGACTGGAAAAGACCAGTTCTTTGAAGGCGAATGCCTACTGAATCTAGGAGGCTGAACTTATAAGAAATATTTAACAGTTTGCATAGATTTAGCTTTTTCCTCCATCCTTTTGAGGACTACTTCTGCTTTGTTGCCAAAAAGTGGTCTTGGTTTAAGGGTGCATCCAGTAATTTAGCTATAACATCAGACCTCCAAACTGCCTTTTTACCAAGTTTTGGGGTCCAAATGAAGGGGTGCCATGATTCCCGAGTGGCACCCCTTCATTTCCGATTTCGATGCTTTTGTTTTTTTTATTTATTTTTTTAATTTTCACGCTGTCGGAGCTGACGTCATCACGTGCACAATGATGTCAGCTCCATCAGCACTACCAGCCAGTCGGAACTGAGCTCAAGGAGCTCACGTCATCATTTCTGGCTGGCTGGCTGCGAGCAGTAGCTGCCGAGAGAAGCAGGCAGGAAGTGTTTTGAACTAACTGTTGCTGCCAAGCGAAGAGAAGAATTGCTGGCTTTGCTTTACCCTAGCCAAAATTACTTTGGTGCTGCTGCCGAGCCGAGAGAAGGGCTTTGCTTTGACACTGCTGCTGTAGCGACTTAATGGATCTTCTGCTTTATTGTAAATCTGCTGCCATTTTGGAAATTACTTTGGATTAGGTAAGGAACAATGGGTGTGTGTGTGTGTGTGTGTGTGTGTGTGTGTGTGTGTGTACACATAGGAGATGTCATGTCCTTCACATACAGCCATTAATGCATGTTTTATGACTTTGCTAAATTGTAATGATAACCTATGCATTATCAGCACTTAACGCAGATATTTTCTAACACACAATTTGGAAGTAACAAATTTACAATATGAAACAGCATTAAGTCCTTGCTTTTACAGCATTAAAACTACCAAACAAGTCATTCTTATATATTCAGAGAAACTATTGCTTAATGGAGTGGAAAAAAGCATAAAATTATCATTTATTATGTTATCAGCCAAAACAGGATTACATATTTTACTCTGTTAATCTTTAATGGATTTTGGTAACTGATATTTCACACTCCTTAGAGTTTTAACATATCATGTGAGACTGCATAAAATTGAGATTTATATTATATTTGACTGTAGTAAGCAGTTCAGCTTACCAAGGCAGAACATTTTCTTATACTAACAGGCAGGTTGGTCTATATGCATAGGGAGCAGTGTCTAAGAGATCTACCACCATTAATTAGTGGTTGTTGGCCATATTAGCAATGCATTCACAGTGATACTAATCTTATCTCTCTAGCAGTTTGATACAAGTCCAGCAAATATGATAGGCCATGCCATGGTTAATTACCTGTACATGCTTAAATTCTAGAGTCAAATGGTTGTACATTACATGATGGCTAAGGTTAGCAAAGAATATTGATGTTAGAACAAACTGAATGTATTGATTGGTGCAGTGATCTTTACAGATGGATAACCTGAAATGCTGATAACATTGTTTAGTTTATAGCTAGCTTCACTTAACACAAACATATATAGGAGAATTAGCTGTAATCTTTGATAGAGTGTCAGTGAAGCAGCCACACCCTTGGCACAGAAGGATAAAGTACTGACTGCAGCCCAGCTGGAGGGTTAACCAGCTATTAACATAACACTCTTATTGTATGTCATGTGCACACCATTATAAATTTCTGAAAACAGGCATAGGTAGAACAGCAAAAACAGCAGGAGGTTCTGAATAGTACTGATTATTTTGTATTAATCTATAGTAGTAATCAGTGATTTACAAGAGAATATCCCACTGCTTCTTCCTATTTCTTTTTTTTTTCAATCTGTTGAGGATCAGGAAGTGGATTAAGGCTAACGCTATATCTGTTTGTAAAATGGCAGTGCTATGGTGTTAATTCCTTAGTGCCTGCTTCAAATGACTGGTACTACAAGGTCAATAATGTAAACCTGCATGTGTGTGTGTGTAAATGCCGCCAATGTAATACACCCGGTGGCTACAGGTATTTAGGCTCAAACCCTGTACCAAAGAGATTAAAGTCCCTAGCCACTACTATTTCTCAGCTTTGCTCAGAATTTTTTTGTTCTAAGAGTTGAGGGCTATGGTGACAACAGAATTTGTATTCCCCCATTATTGGCTTTGTTGTTTGTCCAGGTTATTTGTGCTAAGAGGTTGACAGCTATGGTGAGAAGTGAGAACTGAATTCACTAAATGATTGCCATTAAGTTTCAGTCTTCCTGTTTAAACTACTGATTTAGCATAGTGGTATGTTGCACTGACTATAGTGTATAGTGTTCTGGGTTCAAGATTTGCCAGTAACATGCATGGTGATAACACAGCATTTTATTCTAGCAACTTTCCAAAAATTATACAAGCAATGTTTAAAATGTGTCCCTGGTTTTTGACCTTTTGCCCCCCCCCCCCCGAAAAAAAAACCTGAAATTGAAAATAAGTGCGAGAAGCTGTGCAAGATGCCTATGGCTTACACTACTGTCATTCTGTTTATAGTTTGGTGTGGAAGCAGACTTTTATGATGGAAATGTTCTGAATTGAGCAGTTTTGTAATTATTGGTTCATGCATTTTCTTTCATTGCCTACAGTACAGCCTACTGGAAAAATGTTCTTTCAAACAATAAATTTAAAATGTGCTCTGTCTAAAAAGTATGCTGTATTATACAAGGACTATAACTTAATAAAGTCAGGAAGGTATATCAAAGAAAAGAACACATGTATGTTTCTTGTTTTCTGTGCAAGGGGCCAATGATTTAAAAATAGCCCAAAGGTAATCTTTATCCACCATTGGGCAGATGCATTGTCTTTGGATGTGGTGCAGGTTTCAATGCTGTTTTAATGAATGTGAGTTTCAAGGGTAGAGAAGTTTTAATGCCAAGTCTATTTTCATTGTGGGACAGTGTTGCTTTGTTTATCAGATGTCTGTTAGTGTTTGTGGATTGATGTGCTGCAAAATGTAAAAATAAAATCCAAATAATCATTGTAGAAGTAAAGCAGTATGCCCACATTAGTGTTCATGGTAAATGGGGTGAAATAGCCAGGTAATGGGACATTGAAATGGCTGCAGGGGGATTCTGGTGCCATATTTTGGTTGTCTGTTCTTCAGTTTGTGTTTGAAAGTCAGTATCCCACAATTCCATTGGAGTGGGTGGGGTTATGTAATTATGTATGCAAATTATATGTTAATCATCGTACAGATTTGTACCTATTTTTCATGGTCCTTGTCCAGATTTTTGATGTTTCCAGGTTGAGAGGTATATTTAACATGATCTGGCAAGTTTTGTTCCTTAAGCCAAGCATATCTTCTAAGTACAGACCCAGTGACAGCAGCCCTGCAAGATGCTTCCAAAGCATCAAAACCACATTGCAAAGTATGTTTACCAACATGTTCAGCAGAATGCATTAACTCTTGCAACTCTTTGTGTTCAGCACAGCCAGGAATCAACATCCTTTTTTGTTTTAATAGTCCCATAATATGCTGCTAATACTTTAACATATGAAACTGGCAATTTAAATCCCTAATGGCCAAAGTAGCATAAGTGTATACCTTCTTACCCCAATCTATCTAAAGCTCTAGAGTCCCTATCAGAAAGGGTAGGATTTTTAGCAGTAGTAGTAGCCTTAATGATTTTTTTGGTCCTTAGGAAATGGTCTCTGGATCCGCAGTGGGATTTTTGAAAAGGAATTTGTGACAGTCAGGTACTCTGTAGTACCTGTCAGGCTTCCTGGGAGCTGGAGGCAAAGTGTCTGGTGTAAGGCTGGATTCCAAGAAAACATCATCTACAATATCCAGAACAGGAGGGATAGCTAGAGGCCTGTGTTGAGGCAGGAGTAAAAATTCCCTAAGTCTCTTTTTGGACTCAGAGTAGTCCTGGCTTTCCCAGCGGAAATGCTCCCTAAGGGTATGCAAGGTTTCACCAAAAGAAAAATCTTCTGGAGGGGAAGCAGAGGGAATGGAATCCTCTGCATCAGAATCCTCATAAGTAGATAAGGGTAAATCCTAGTAGTCAGAAGGAACAGAGATATCAGATTCCTGATCAGAAGAGTCAGACGGAAAATCAGTCCTAGGTCTCTTAGAGGGGGAAGGCTGGCTTCCTCTAATTAAGGTAATAAGGACTTCAGCCATTCTAATCATTTGTTTTTGAGGCATATGGGCCTGAGTATGTGGTTTGGTCATCTGTTTTCTAGGTGTAGTGTGAGTTTTAGGCCTGAGTAATTTGGTATTTCCAGCTTAAAATGAAGTCGTTGGTTTAATATGAATGTCGGTAGGCCTAATACATCCTCAGAAGCCGGTGCCTGCACAGCGGTTCCGGACCCATCCAAGGTTGAGACATTCGCAGGTTCCATAGTCGAACAAGCCTCGCGTGGCATACCAGACTCCGAATTGGTCTCAGTAGAGGCCTGCAAATCTGTAGTAGCGAAAGTGACTCATTGAGTACCGGCGGACTGGCGACTAGCTTAACAGAAGCGTTGTTGGCAGTTTTGGACCTGTGCGGTCTGTCTCTGTCTTTATCCTTATGTTTTTTCAGAAGATCAGCAGTTGGATGGCTTAACAAAGCCATTTTGGATTACAGAGATTGAGAACGAAAGTATTTTAGCTACAAAAATAGCAATACGACAAATAGTTAGGGCGTCAAACAAGGCACAAAACTGACAGCGAGGGACGTCGTGCTCTGGGCCTAGACAGGTGGCATAGTAAGAATGAAAATCTCTGTGAGGCATTTGCTTTCCACAGGCAAGACAATTGCTAATTTTTCTGACATCGGTTAGAACAAGAAAAAAGGATCCCCAATGTGGTACTTATCTTTTTGAAGACTTCAGGTCTGAAACTCAAAAATAAAAATTTCAGGAGTCGGCCGACCTGCACTTGCAAACTGCTTCTGCTTTGGGCACCACCTGGCAAGAAAGACTGATGTAATAGCATCGGCTGCATGTTTTATACCCTTGACAACCTGACGTCATGGAAGAAGCGACAGCATCCGATGCAGAAATCCAAAGACTCTGGTATTCAGGCCGGCTGAGGGCTACCTGTAGGCAGATAACCCAAATGTGATGACTGCAACAGTAAAACATGAAGAACATCCTTGAGTAAGTTCCTGATTCCATCTGGTTTGATGGGACCTCTTGAATGACTTTTTTTTTAGCAGCACCCGAATTTGAATTGCTGCTTCTTCCCTCTGACTGGGTGGAACATCGGGGATTTTTCGAGTTTGGAGGAGGAAGGGAAAACGGAATTATATAACCTCTGGAAATAATCCTCTGAATCCAAGTATCTTTTAAGTCTAGCCAGGCTCTCTAGTGCAGGGATAAACATCTCCCAACTGCCAACAGAGGTGGCAATTGGACCTCCTTTCAGGAGAACTGGTAGGGTCTGTCAAAGGATTCTAGGGACCCTGGTTTTGTGGGCCACCTCTGCCTCATAGGTGTCATTGTCTATTAGCATTTTATCCTCTGCCTCTGGGAACCTCCTCCATGTGAGTCTTAGAATGGACCCTGAGACTTCTTGAACCGCATTTTTCAACTGCCCTGTTGATTCCTGAAAAAGGATCCTTGAGGGGTCAAAAAAATGTATGCCCATGGCAAACGGTCTTTCCATCCTTTTCACACCTGGATAGTATGTCCTTCACCTTGGGGCCACAGATGTGTCGTCAAAGGGAGCATTGATGAATGAGGACTTGAAGGGCTCTGCAAAAATCACACAAGTGCAGCCAGGCATGCCTCCTAATGGAAATGCATGAACCCGCTGCTGTTGAGGTTCCTTCTGCTACATACAAAACCAACCTCAAGAAGGAATTATAAATGGATTGCAGGGTAGCAAACTGAGAACCCATAAATGACTGAACTTCTTCAGAAACAGCTCCTGAGAGGGTATTTGACAATTCCTTAATCAAGTCCCTCTGAAGTCTTGTAAAGTTTGCCAAATAATTCAAAAACCTTAAAGAGAAGGTTGCTGAAGCATAGACACTCTTCCCAAATCTGTCCATCACCCACAACTCCTTGTTGGGGGAATGAACAGTGGAACTTTCCTCGGCAAGTTCCTTTGTGGTGGCATCCGCTACAACTATGGCATCAATGGGTATCCCTTTATCCCAAACCTGCTTGTCCACGGGTGGTGCCATAATCTTATCTGATCTCCCAGGTACAGGTTCAATGTTGTCAGGTTCCTTCCAGTCCTGCAGAGAGATCAACTCAATGATCCCAGTAGGTAGATGGGCCAGAACTGAAGGCCTCCAGGAATATGGACTTCTTGAATGAAGGGTTATTGGGCATCCTCGCTGCTCAAGGATGTTGAAGAGAAGATGTCTCCAAATGATATATCTTCAGGAGGTGACCGTGAGGACCCTTCACCTTCATCAAAATCATATCTTCTGTGATGGACTTCTCTGGTGAGTCTAGGTGTTTTCTCTTACATGTCGTCCTCTTAGGGACCTCCTCAATGGGATACTCTGGAAAGGTATCAGAAGAAGAAATCAAGATTACCAAAGTGGAAGTCTGGAGTCTTGGTACTGGCTGCCCCTGTGGAAAGACTTGGTGAGGCTCTGAGCACAGAGTAATCAGGGTTGCAGATTTAGGATCCAAGGAGTAGGGATCCATCAGTTCTGCTGAGGCACAGAACACTCTCTTCGCAGTCTCAAGGCAGATCGCCCGGTAGAAAAGGAGGACCATGGATCCGAAAAGTCAAGCTTCAGGACCACAGCCCTCCCCTGCTCAGAGGGCAAAATCTCTGAGGTGGAAGCCTGAGCTGAGTAATCTAATGACGCTCTAATGCATAGAGATCGCTCCAAAAGCTTTGGAGTCGACTGCAACACCTCAGATCTGACAGGATAGGAGCGCATAGAGAAAGTTTAGGATCCGAGTGGTCAGTATCCTGGGACTCTGAAACAGCTGAAGTAGTGAGAGGAGCAATTTGTAGTGGGGGTTGTAGCAGAAGAACAGACCTCTTGACCCAGTGGGGTAGGAGCTGAAGCAACACTCATCTGGCCCTGCACCGACAGAACCTTCTTTACCACTCTTTCCACATCTTCTTCTGTGAGACTTCTATAGGAATGAGTGGATAAAAACAAGAGAGACCTACATCTTTCCAAGAAAAGGTAAGGTACCCTACAGGGTACTGAACCACTCTTTCCACATTTATTCTGAGAGACTTCTGGAGGTATGAATGGAAAAAAATGAAGGATACCTAGGTCTTTCCAGGAAAAAGGAAGGGACCTTAGAGAGTACTGGATCCACTGACAATGAATACAGAGTCCTTGGTACAATTTCCAGTGTTGAAGGTCCAGCAACAGTCAGATCTGACTTAGACTGTGTCAGATCAGATAAGATCGGATCGTAATTTTAATTTCTTTGGATCCGAAGTAGTCGGAGCAGACATTTTTGGCTTTTTTGGATCTGAGGGTGAAGTCAGATCTTTGTGAAACCTTTTCTGATAAATATTTGAAGAAGAGGAAGGGTTTGGAGACAAGGTCTTAAGCTGCTTTGCTGCTGTTTTAGTTTTGGTAGAGTTAGCTCCTGATATAGCCTCTCCAAAGGATGAAGGTATGAGGCCTTTGAGAATCAATTTGTTTTTGTGTTCCACTAACGCTCTGGAGTTGAACCCATGGCAAATCGAGCAGTTTCCTGTAAGTGAAGTGGCCCTAGACAGTATACACACAAAGTGTGGGCATCATATAATAGCAGCTTATGTCACACTTAGTACAGTTTTTCAAATTGTGCTGGTACTTTATCCGCCATATTACACAACAAAAAAAAGACAAAAAAGAAAATATTCTCTACTTAACTAACCTTTTTTTTTTTTTAAAACAAGGATACAGGAGGGAAAAAAAGAAATTGTGAACAGTGGTATTCAATGCTACAAGAAACTGTAGTATCATGGAAAAGATACTAAAAATGTGCTAACCATAATATCCAAAAGGTACTCAGAGTACGGAAGAGCAGAAAAGACAGAAAAAGGATTAATGTACAGGAAACAGTATGCAATAGGTAAGGGAAGTACTTATTCTAGAATTAGAAGAAAAAATAAGGCAAGCAGTTTTAATCTGACTTATCTCAAAATCAATAGAGAGTACTAGCACTATGTTTTTTGCTGAAAGCGGCAAAGGAGATCTGAGTTAACTGGGTTGGTGCATTGTGGATAAGAGAGAAGCTTGACAGATCTTGGTTGCCATGAGCTTTATCAGCAGCCGAGAACCCATCAGTTGAGGATAGAATGAAAATTGACATTAGATCATGAAATTTAAGAATGACAGAGGCTTGGCACAAGGGCAGCATGTAAATGACTGTGCAAGGTATGGCACTGCCATCAAGTCACATTCCGCTAGGGATGTACTCCTGTGTTTCAAGTTCACACCAGATAGCATTTACTTGAATTAAAAAAATGCTGGCAAGGGCAACCTGGCAGACAATGTGACTCAACCTTGGCTAACAAACCAAAGAGTTTGAGCCAGGTACTGCTTCTAGGGAGCAGGCCAGTCAGCAGTGAACTCAGGAAGAGTGGCCTGGGCTTGGAAGTCACCTACATCCTTGAATGCATCTTGCAGGGTTGGGGACTTCTTCCTGATCCTGTCATGCACAGAAGGGAAGGATGGGTGGAAGCTTGAGCCCATGTTAGTTGATGAGTTCTGCTCTTGTGGGGAATCAAAGGGTATTCCAATAATGGATTTTTTATCCAGGAGGCCTAAGTCATGGCCTGCTCTCTGAGCCCTTAGTTCTACTAATGTCCTGGCTCAAATCTGGGGTTACAGTGGGAGCCCTGTTGTTGATCCTTATATGCCAGGAACTTTTAATTATCGTTATCCTTGCAGTCAGAAGTGTTTCTTTTTGGCATCTACAGATACAACAATTGCCCTGTTGGCCTTTATAACAGTACTCTACAAAGTGTCCCTCCAAAAGACAACCCTGGTGTACATCTTGGCTAGTAATCTGATGGCTGTAAGCCAGTTCAATTGGTACAGAAGTATAAAGCCCTAGCTTGGCTAGTAATGTGATGGCTGTAAGCCAGTTTAATTGGTACAGAAGTATAAAGCCCTGACTACAACTCATGTGACCAGAGTTTAATTGCCAGATTTGGCATTCGTATGAGCTGGCATGGGTGAAAAGAGGAATGAACATGAATGATGTGCTGTCCTCTCTTCATGGAAAGGCTAGTGGGGGTGGCATGGTGGAGGCAAGACCTTCACTGTGATGGCAGAGGTGATACCAGTGATCACAGCAACTGGTTGCTAGGTTCAGAATGTGCATGGGGTCCAAAGTACAGGTTACATCACTGTGGAAACAGGTGGTTTTCATACTGCCTCACTAATGCTGATACACAAAAGGAGTGTGGTGTAACCAGTGGATCCACAGAGTCGGGCCTTTACAGCTTAACAGAAAATTTCCCACCAAGAGCTGAAGCACAAAACCTTGCTCTGAAGCACAAAGGAAAAAGTGCTCATTATGACCAATATGATCAGAGTTCGATTAGTGGCTCAGGCACTGAATGGGCCAACCAGATTCAGACTGGGGTCCACAATCAAATGCCAACACAACCATCCTAGGGGGAGGGAAGTGTTATGACTCACGTATGTATGGACAACTATCAGAAGAAAGGGATATTGATGCAAGTGTTCAAATGTGCACAACCTCAGAAGGCACTGCAATCCATTTCATCTGACAGCATATAAACAGCCACCCACAAAAGGGGTTAATGTCATATAAAAAAGCTGATGGCTGCTTGGATGATGGTCTCCTGTAACCAGCAATCAACCCACTGGGAAAAAGGAGCCCTCTTTCATTGCAGGAGGGCTAGCAGAAATAAAATTACTAAAATGAGATGGGGATGGACTTTTGCTAACTCAAGAGTCTGCCTGATTTCATGTTATTTTCACAATGTTTCAGAGATTTCTTTGAATACACTTGACTATATTTTACTACAGTCTGCTCTTACTCTTAATCTTATTTTGTTTCTTTCATATTCTACAAGTTTCAGAAAATTTGCAGTCTGTCCTTACACTAGCAAAAATAGAGAAGCTATGGAATCTCAAGATAAAAAGACAAACTTTTCTTTAGTTTCAACACAAAATAAAGAAAACTAAAGATCTGATGTCAATTTTCATTCTGTTCTCAACTGGGGTTAGGAATCGAGGCATCAGATCTGGCTCGGCCGCTGTAAAAGCTTGTGGCAACTTGGAACTCTCTAGCTTCTCCCTTACCCACAATGCACCCTCCCCCATTACCTCAGATCTTGTTTGCCACCATTAGGTGAAAGACGTGGTCATTTCTCTCTTGAATTATTTGGGATAGGTATTTGTGTTTAATTGTTTGAACGATAATCTTTCTTTAATCTTTACTTTTTATTGTACTAGTGTACTCTGGATAATATTGTTAGTATTGCTTTCTCTCTGTTTCTTTCCTTTACCCTTCTACATTTATCGTAGTCCTTACTACTTTTGTAGGCAGCCCTTTTCTCCCCTTCTCTTGTTAAGTTTTTCAATATATTGATAGTTGTTTGCCTTAAGTCTTGTTGCCTTTTTTGTTTGTACGTATAGTGTAGTTTTTCTGTGTGGTAATTAATATAGCCATTTGCTCTGAGCTAATATGGCTGACAAAGAAAAAACTCCTGCGGGTTTTAAGAAGTGTGGAAAGTGGTGGTCAAAAGATTCCCTTCTCTGACTCGCACACACTCTGTATTTATTGCCTTGGTCCATTCCATCTGCAACACAGTTGTGCGATATGTCATGCCTTCAACCCCTGAGCGTTAGTGGAACACAGGAACAAATTAATCTTAAAGGGGCTTTGACCATCTTCTTTTGGTGATGCCATAGCTGGAGAAACCTACAAAAAGTTGTCATACTCATCTCTGAGCTCTTCTTCTGTTTCTTTTAAGACCTCAGAGAAAACTTCAAAAAGACATTCTTTGGATCCTACAGTTTCCTCTGATCCATTCTAAGAAAAAGAAAATTAAAATATCAGATCTGACCCCCTCAGATCAAGCAAAAGTAAAAAGTCTTTCTTTGGATCCAAAGTCTCCGAAAACTAAGTATTCGTTAGATCCAAAGACATTGGATCCACAAAGAGTACTGGACATACTTCCTAAGATAAGGTGCTCCCTATCTGTGTACCCAGTCCCATTGAGAGTGCCTTCTCCCTTTCTTTATACACTGGATTCTTCTTCCAGACAGTCCTCTCGCTCTTCTAGAAGCCTCACTGTAGAAGATGTGGAGAGGGTAGTGAGACAGATCCTCTCAGCACAGAGCCACCCAGTTGTAGCTTCAGCTCCTACCCCTTTGGGTCAGGAAACCTATACATCCACATCTAACTCTTCCTCCTTTGACTGCCTCTGTGGTTTTTGGAGCCCCTGGATCCAAGTTGTCCAGGTCCATTTTCTTTAGATCTGAAGATCACTGAATTCTCGGATCCGATGCTTGCTCTGAGCTCCTCCATGCTATCAGATCTGGAAAGCTCTCGGAGCTGATTCTACCCTGTCAGATTTGGGGAGTTTCAGTCGAAGGATTTCAGAGCTGTCTCTACACTCAGTGCTTCAGCAAGAGTTAGTTTGGTTCCGATTTGTGTCTCAGGGTGACTTTCCTCAGAGCAGGGAAGGACCAAGGATAAGAAAGCCCTCCTTTCAGACCTGGGTTCCTATCACTCTCTGGGAAGGTCAACCTTTAGGACTTTGGAGCAAGCCTTGTCAGATACCATGACCCAGACTGGTCCTATCCCCCTGGGTCCTGCATCTACATTTTCCCCATCTCTGTGTCGAGACTCAGCTAACCCTCCCACAGGGACAGCCAGTACCAAAACCCCAGGACACCCAACTGGGTATTTCTACCTCTTCTGATACCTCCCTAGACTATCCCACTGAGAAGGTCCCTTGGAAGAGGACATGTAAGAGGAAACATCTGGATTCTCCTGAATCTGTCACCGAAGACACAGATTTTGAGGAGGGTGAATGGTCCCCACGGTCACCTCCTGTGGATGTCTCATTTGGAGACATCCTTGAAATCCTAAAACAGAGAGGTAGCCAGAAGCCCAGCAACCGATTGGAGGAATATGTGCTCCTGGAGACATTTAGTACTGGCCCATCTACTTCCTGGGTGATTCTGCCTGTCAATGAGCTCCTAAAATTGGTCTTGCAGTGGACATGGAAAGAGCCTGACATCACTGAGCCCATTCCAAGCAAGCCTGACAAAATTATGACCCCTCTGGAAGATGAGCAGTTCTGGTCCAAGGGCCCCCCCTATTGATGCCATGGTTGTAGTGGCAGCCACCAGAAAGGAACTAGCCAACAAAAGTTCCTTTATTCAGTCCCACAACAAAGAGTTGTGGTCGATGGACAGGTTTGCGAAGTGTGTCTATACTTCAGGGACCTTCACCTTGAGGTCTCTGAACTATCTAGCACATTTCACCAGACTACAGAGGGATCTGATAAAGGAACTCTCTGATACCCTCACAGGAACCATCTGAGGAGGTAAAGGATTACATCACCTCACAGCTGGTGACTCTACAATCTATATTGAACTTGCACATTAGGATTATTTCCAGAGTGGCAGAAGGAACCTCAATGGCAGTGGATTCAGGCGTAGCCATTAGGCGACACACCTGGATGCACTTGTGTAACTTCACAGAACCTTTTAAGTCTACATTTGCCAATACTCCTTTTGATGCCATGTCTCTCTGGCCCCAAAGTGAAAGATATGTTGTCCAGGTGTGAGAAGGATGGAAAGACCCTTTCTATCATGGGTGTGCGTTTTTCCATGCCCAAAGATCTTTCTCAAGAAATCATCAAGGGGGGGGGGGTGAAGGATGTGGTTCAAGAAATCACAAACATCTTTCCAGGACACACATGTAGGGTCTTCCCCTGGAGGCAGAGGGGTGAAACTCAAATGGTAAATGCCACCCTTGCGGCAGTGAAGACCCGCAAAATCAAGGGTTTATAAAAATTCTTTAGCAAACTCTTCCAGCGTTCCTGAATTGAGGCCCAACTGCCCTCTTGTGGAGGCAATTGGGGGTTGTTTGTCCCTGCACTGGAGAGCTTAGCTGGCAATAACAAAAGATTCTTGGCTGCAGAGAATTGTATCCAGAGGCTATATAATTCCATTTTCCCTTCCTCCTCCAATTTCCAGGAAAATCCACAATGTTCCACCCAGTCAGAGGATCAAGTAGCCATTCAAATACAAAAGCTACTAAACAAGAGTCATCCAAGAGGTCCCCCCAGACCAGAAAGGATCTGGAACTTACTCGAGAATCATTTTAGTGCCAAAGAAAACAGGGGACTGGAGACCAATTCTGGATCTTAGCAGCCTGACCAGATATATTTGAAAGACAAAGTTCCAGATGGTCACAGTTCAGTCCATTCTTCCATTTTTGGAAAAGGATGACTGGATGTGCTCAACAGATCTCCAGGATGCATACTATCATATAAAAATAAACAGATGATCCAGGAGATTCTTATGCTTCCAGCTAGGAGTCAGTCATTATCAGTTTAGAGCACTGCCCTTTGGTCTCACCAAAGCCCCCAGGGTGTTCACCAAATGTATGGCAGTGGTAGAAGCACACTTGAGACTGTAAAGGTTCTGTGCATTTCCATACTTAGACGATCGTCTCATTACTGCTCTGACCAGGCATCAACTCATTGTGGCAAGAGAAGAAGTCATCCATGCTTGCACAAGGTTAGGAATAACCATAAATTTTGAGAAGTCAACTCTAGAGCCAATTCAAATTCTAGAATTCATAGGAGCGCTACTTGACACAATAACCTCCCTTCCCCTTTCCCAGAGTTCAAACTTTAAGGTCACAAGTCAACAAGATACTATGCAGTTCCACAGTCTCAGCTCACCTAGTTAAACAAACTCTAGGATCAATGGCATCAGCGATAATCCTTGTTCCATTAGCCAGGTTTCACATGAGGATTCTACAATGAATGTTGGCATCTCAGTGGTCGATTCTTCAACTACCCTTGTCCGCTCCAGTACGAATTACCAACTCGTGCAAGAAAAGTCTGATGTGGTGGATCCAATCGGAACAACTGCTACAGGGCTGTCCATTTGGCCCCTCGCAGCCCAAGGCCATAATGACCACTGGCATTTCTCAGCTGGGGGTGGCATTATCTAGGAAAGACAGTCAAAGGCATGTGGCCCCCTGAAGAGGCCAATTTTGCATATCAATGTACTGGACGTGAGAGCAGTGCTTTTGGCATTGCAAGCCTTTCAGGATGCTCTCCCATCAGGAATGACTGCAATACAAACAGACAATATGTCAGTAGTTTGGTATATCAACAAACTGAGAGGAACCAGATCATACCCACTATGTCAAGAAGCACTATAAAGGTGTGGCAATGGGCAATATCTTCCAACTGCCTTCTCTTAGCAGTGCACATTCTGGAAGTCCAACTTGCTAGCAGACAAGCTGAGCAGGTGCATTCTGTTACCTCACGAGTCGTCCCTCAACCAGAAAGTTGCAGAACAAATTTTTCACAAGTGGGGGCAGAGTTGCTGCAATCTATTTGCATCTCCCTAAACAAGTGCAGCAGCTATTCTGCCCTAATCCCTCCACAGGGGGAGTCACAGAGGGATGCTCTTCTCCCTGATTGGCCCCCAAATTACTTTACGTATACCCCCCAATTCCCCTAATTTCAAAGTTCCTTCAGAGAGCTGCCAGGTTGAAGATTGTCCCCTTTTGGCCTTGATAGATTTGGTTTCCCTTCATGTGGCCTCACTTAATTCACCAACCCTGGATTCTGGACCCAGCTCTAGATCTCCTGTCTCACCCGATGGGCATGACACATCCAGCCCTTCCAAACCTCAAGCTGACAGCTTGGTTTCTCCAATTCCAATAATAGCTAGACAACTGATGCTGTCTTCTCGTTTGTCACAACTTCTTGTCTTCCTTTAAGACATCCACTAAGAAACTTTATGATAGTAAGTGGAAAAGATTTGTACTGGGCTCTTCAAAAGCATGTAGACCCTTTCTCGGCCCCAATCAGTCATGTGCTGGAGTTCTTGATGTTGCTTTTCAACCAAAGGGTCAATTCTTCAACTGTGAAAGTCCAGTTGGCAGCAATTTCTAATTTCCACAGTGGTTTTAATGGTCATTCACTAGCCTCTCATAAACTATGTAAAGTTTTCTAACGTGGCACAATTCTTCTCAAATCGTCTTTTAAAGATTGCATGCCATCTTGAGATCTGAAGCTGGTACTGCAGTCCTTGATTCTTCCACCCTTTGAGTCTGCCCATGAATGTGACCTTAAATTTTTATCTTGGAAGACCTTATTCTTAGCTGTCATCACTTTCACAAGATGAATTTCGGAAATTCAGGCATTGTTGGTGAAACCTCCATATTTCATTTTCCATAAGTATGGAGTCTCCTTATGAACCAATGCATCCCTTTTGCCCAAGGTAGTATCACGAGCCAACATTAATCAATGCAGTCTAACAGGCTTCCTGAATTATTCCAACAAAGGAGAATAGTTATTACATTTGCTAGGTGTACATAGACAATTACATTTCTATCATAGAATAAAATATATCAGAACAACTGATCAATTGTTTGTATCCTTTGCTAATTGGAAATTGGGCTCACCTGTATCTAAAGTCACCTTAGCGAAATGGCTTACTGACTGTATTTCCTTTATTTAGAACAAGTCAGGTATGACTTTGCCATACAAACTATACATTCATTCAACTAGAGCTGTAGCTACCTCCTCAGGTTTCCACTCAAGAACTTCCATGGATAATATTTGTTAAGCAGCAACTTGTACTTCGCCTCACACCTTTATCCCTCATTATAAGTTGTATCTGGTGTCCAGAGGTAGGGCATCTTTTGGCTCAGTTGTGCTCAGAAATATCCTTCCTTGAATCCACCCAGAGTTCTAAATAGCTGGAGACTGTGTCCCATCAGTTGAGGATGGAATGAAAATTGACAACATCAGATAAAGAAGTTAATTACTTACCGTAACATTCCATCTGTGTTGTCCATTTTCATTTCTCCTCAACTCACCACCCACCAACCCCCAACTATTTTAGGTTTTTTTGTTATATCTTACAAACATTAACAGCTCCAAATGTAGCATTGTGTAGCTCTTTCTCTCTTTATCTGTTTTATACACACACACACACACACACACACACACACACACATATATATATATATATATATATATATATATATATATATATATATATGGGTCTACTTCATTTCACCTAACTTCCAATTCACTGACTCCCATTTGACTGAGACCAAATGACTGAAATTTAAGTTCACTGACACTTCATTTCACTGACAAGTATTATTAGCAAGAAAATGGAATATGCCCCCTTCCTCACTGTAGTGCAACCCTGGAGTTAGAATATATAGTTGGGGGGGGTGTGGGGGGCACAGCCCCCCACAACGGGGGGTGTGGGGGGTGAAGCCCCCCACTTACTTTTCTTTTACTAAGCAATATTATATCAAAACTTAACAATATCATATGAAATGAAGTGGGGGGCTGTGCCCCCCACACCCCCAACTATATATTCTAACTCCAGGGTCGCACTACAGGGGGGAAGGGGGCATATTCCATTCTCTTGCTAATAATACTTGTCAGTCAAATGAACTGTCAGTGAAATGAAGTGTCAGTCAAATGAAATTTCAGTGAAATGGGGTCAGTGAAATGAAAGTCAGTGAATTGGAAGTTAGGTGAAATGAAGTAGACCCATATATATATATATATATATATATATATATATATATATATACATACATATAAATTATATAGAGTGTGTCTTTCTTTTATAGCTTGCAAATAAGATCTGAGGCAATGGGGAGAATGCATTGTGGGTAAGGAAGAAGCTCAAGAGTTCTAAGTTGCTACAAGATTACAGAGGCTGAGTCGGATCAGACACCTCGGATCCAAACCCATTAGTCGAGGAGGTATGAAAATCGACAACACAGATGGAACATTATGTTAAGTACATAATTTCTTTTTATGTACTCACTATAATGATAGATCTGTGTTGCCTACTTCTGTCCTTCCTCAACAGCTCAACAGAAGGGTCTTAGGATCACATAATATAACATATGTTGTTCATATTGATCACTGTTCTAGTATGTACAAAGGACCAAGTAGCAACTTCTAGATTACTTCTAGAATCTGTAACGCTTTTCAAAAAGTCATAGAAGAAGCCAAGGTCCTTTTAGAGTGGGCCTTGACCCTGGCTGGAATAGATTTGTCTTGGAGAGTATAACAAAAGGTAATAACCTTAGACAACCATTTGCAAATGTTCTGTTTTGACACAGGTTGTCCCATCTTCTTACCTTCACAAGAAATTAACACTTGATCTGATGATCTCAAAGATTTAGTTCTGTCAAGATAGTACCTAAGTTAGCTGTGGACATACAAGGTATGGAGTATTGTATCCTTTCTTCCTCATTTTTAGATTCAGGAAAGAAAATGGGGAGATAGCTAGTCCGGCTTAAAGTAAACTCTAATACAACTTTAGTCATAAAAGAAAGATCAGTTCTCAAAGAAACCCTGTCCCTGTTTACTTTGAGGCCTCTTATGCAAACCTTTGACATGCAATGCCCTTGAAAGAAAATGATCCATGGGCAGGAATGCTGAAATGATTGATAAATAAACCATGAAAGTGGAATAAGAAAGGCCGTAGGATATTAACTCTCAAATATTTAAAAACTGGAGAACAACTAGTTGTGAATGGGTGCCGATTATGTTGCTGGCACCAACTAGAAAACCCTTTCCATTTGCTAATATACGATTTTTTAGCAGCAGGTTATCTTGTCAACATTAGTACCTGCTGAGCCACAAGGGAGTTACCACAATGATCTTGGGGGATTACTTCTGAATCTTCCCTGATATTAGTAGAAAGGGTAGTAAGGCATGCAGGAACATTCTTGTCAAAAGAAAAGAAAATGCATCTGTCTTCCAAGCCTTCTTGTATGGAGTCCTGGAACAGAATTTTGCCAGTTGATTGTTCAGAGAGAAGGCAAATATGTCTACTTGAGGAACTCCCCAGAAATGGATGAAATCTTGGAAGACCCCCCCCCCCCAGAAATAGTTTCCATTTGTGAGGGTCTGCCCTGGTCCTGCTCAGCTTGTCTGCCATACAGTTTTGGCCTGACAGAATGTAGGATGCCTGTAGAATGACATTGTGCTATGAAGCTCTATCTCAAGCAAAATGGCTAGTCTGCAAATGGGTATGACAAGATTCCCCTTTGCTTGTTGATGTACCACATCACTGTGGTATTGTCTGTAACCACTTGAAGAGGTCCTGGGGATCAAAGATGGTTCAGAGAATTCAGTGCCTTGATCAGAGCAAACACCTCCTTGATATTTATGTGCTTGTGTCTGTCCTTTGTGTCCCACACCCCCTACACTTTTACCTCTCCTGAAACTGCTCCCCAAGTAAAGTCTGATGCATCTGTGGTGATTGACTGACTGCTTTGGAGCAGGAAGGGAGAAGGGGAGACCTTCATTTAAGGATATCTCCAGCAAGTGATTTTTCTTCTGACAAACCCCAGTACTAGGATCTGAAAAGATAAAGGTGTTGATGTGGGACCAAAGAGATTTCAGATACCATTGTTTCTTTCTCATGTGGAGTCTCACCAGGAGATATCATGATAGTCATACATGCCACGAGACCCAAAATCTTGGAGTATTCACTCACAGTGTCCAAAGTCTGAGGAAAAAAACTTAGAAATAAATCTAAATAAAGATCTATTTTTTTGTTTACCAATGGAAGAAAAGCTGTTTGAACTGAGATGCCTAGTTAACTTCCTAGGAACACAGTCCTGTGTGAGGGAGTTAAGAAAGACTTTTGAATGTTGTCTTGGAATCCCAGCTTGTTCAAGAGATCTCTCACACAACAGAGATTCCTGACATTTTGAAAAAAGACTCTGCAAAAGTAAGCAAGCTGTCTAAATATGGAAAATATGGATACCCTGTAGCTGCAATGAGCTACAACTAGAGCCAGACACTTTGTGAATACTCTAATAATGTAATCCAGACACAAAACCTTAACAAATGCTTGAAGTCTGTATGAACAGGAATGTGATAAGTTGATAAGCATCTTTTAAGTCTAGTGTTTCCAGGAAAATTGAAATAGGAAGAGGCAAGAGGTTGAAAAAGGAGATCATTTTGAATTTGGCACTATCCCAAACAGGTTTAGGAAATAAAGATCCAGAACTTGTCTCCAAGCATTTTCTTTCTTTGGGAGTAAGAACATCTTTGAGTAAAACTCCTTTACCACCTGTGAAGGAGGAACTGATTCTATCACTCCTTGGGAGAGTATGTGATGAAGAACAGGTGGAAATAATCTGATTTGCAGGATGAGGAATGACCCCCTGGAAAGGAAGAATTTCCTCTCACTGACATCTGTAACCCTGATGATGACTTTCAGAACCCATCTGTCTGAAGCAATGTTACCAAAGAGAAAACTGGAGATACAGATATTCTGGTAGAAACTGAAGGGGGTGGTGTGTGTGTGTGTGTGTGTGTCAGTCTCCTGAATAGAGCTGTTGGAGCATCCTTGTTTATTGCACATTTGAGGCTTATTTTGGAACCTCCTTGCCACTTCTTATTAAACTGTTTTTACTGTTATTTTGTTGTTCTGTGCTGAAATGGATAAAACTGGGTTTAAACAATGTTCTGAGTGTGGACATAAGATCCCGCACTCTGATTCCCACTAAAAATGTTTTTATTGTCTGGGTGGGGTACAGTTATAATCTTAGTGTGCCATTTGTGACAGGTTCAACCCCAGAGCAATCACTGATAGGCAAAACAAATATTTTAAAAGGAATTCTCCTTCCGTCTGCTCAGTCATCTCCAGAGGCTCAACCCCCTGACTGGAATATGCCAGGCTGTGTTTCAGAGCCCAAGAAGTAATCTCATAAACATCACAAGGCTTCCTCAGAACCTACTGTTAAGATGATTAATCCGAGGCCAGGTTCTGCACCTTCAGATCCAAAAGCCTACTCGGATCCATCAGCCTCTATATTGTTGACTGTGTCTCTGGAGTCAGATCCTAAGTCTCTCTCGGATCAGACTTTGTCAAGATCTAAAGTTGGTGTGGCTCCTTCAGACCCTAATAGCCCCTCGTATCTGAAGAAGTTGGATCAGACATCTCTGTTGTCCTTACTATTGCAGCATAGTACCTTGGGTCTGAGAGCTAAGGAACTGGTGTAATCCATGCACTCAGTCTCTCCCATGATACCCACAAAAATTTTGCAGACACCAAGGCATTTCCGTGCTCTATCAGTAGATTCATCCAGGTCCTCCAGAAGCCTCTCTAAATATGATGTGGACAGGATGGTGAGAAAGATCATCAGAGCTCAGATCCAGATGGGAGTTCAGTCGGCTCCGTGCCCTCATGGATCTGTGAGGGTCCCAGCCAACATTGATTTTTCTTCTCCAATACAGCTCTTGGTATCAGAGCCCCAGGACCTTAGCTATCTGAGAGATTCAGTGTCAGATTGAAGGACTTTAACTTCCTCCACTCCGACAACTGCCTTAACCAACTCTGCTCCAAGATCTTCTGATCAGATTGGGTATCTGATCAGTGATGTCTGGGTCAAATCCAAGGGTAGGGGTTTGGCTCAGATTTTATCAGAGCCATCTTTTCCACTTGGCGCTTTGGCTCGTGACAGCATGGGTCTGATTCTATCTTGGAGCCATGAATGCAAGGCCTTTGACTTTTTTTCTTCTTCCAGGACTTCAGCCCTGATGGAGTTGGGCAGGGGTTCTCCAGGTTACTCAGCTTTTCAAGTTATAGAAAAGGATTTATTTGCAGACAGAGACCGACCTCTTTGGCTTCCATTCTGCCCTGTCGCTTTTCATTGGATCTGAGAACTGAGCCTTCCATTCCTGTCCATGGTCATCCCATCTTGAAGAGGGTCCAGGATCTTCCACCTGATGTGGCCCCACCTCTTCCGATACTTCCCCTGAACATCCCACAGAGAAGGTGCATCGGAAAAGGACATGCAAAAATAGGCACTTGGACTCTCCCATGGAGCCCCTCACTGAGGATATGGACTTCGAGGTGGTTGGTCTTCCCAAGGTCCTACTTCCAAAGAGTTTTTATTTCTGGAAGCCTTCAGAATGGGCCCATCTACATCTTGGGTTACCCCCCAACAGATCCTCTCATGGACCTAGTGGCTCACCAGGCCTGGAAGGAGCTGGACACAATAGAACCAGTACCTAAATGACCTGACAAAATCCTTTCACCCCTAAACATTTGTCTTTTTGGTCCAAAGATACTCCAGTTGAAGCTATGGTGGTGGCAGCTGCCACTATGACTGAGCTAGCTGAACAAAGCTCTACTGTCCACCCGCATAACAAGACGTCTAGAGTGATGGACAAGTTGGGCAAGCGTATTTATGTCTCAGCGACATTTTCATGGACAGTGCTTAACTACATGGTACATTTTATTCACCTGCAGAGAGACTTGGTCAAGGAACTCTCTGATTTATTGATGGAGACCATGCTGACAGAGGACTACGAAAAAATTTCTCCAAAGCTGGTCACACTTTCTTCCCTTGCCAATTCGTCCATGAGGCTCATCTCTCATTCAGCACAGTGTGCCTCACGGGCAGCCAGCACTAGCATTGCTATGTGCAGACATGCCTGGATGAGGCTTTGTGATTTCACAAAGCCCTTTAAGGCGTCTTTTGTCATTGCCCCCCTTTGATGGCTACTCCTTGTTTGGACCATCAGTTAAAGACACCCTGACCCACAGTGAGAAAGGCGGTAAGACCTTGTCTGCTGTAGGGATCAAGTTTTCCACCCCTCGGTGGACCTACTCCAGGAATCAGAGAAAGGCCAAGAAGATTTGGTTCCGTAACTCTCAAGGATCTTTTCCTGATCAACATGGACAGCACCCCTCCAGAGGTAGAGGAGGGAGCTTCAATGGGAGATGCCACCCCAGGGCCAGACGAGGTCCGCAGAATCAGGGCTTCAGGGAACCTTTTTTCTGAGAAGCTCTATCAGCGCTTCTGAAATGTTGCTTGACTGCTCTACCCTGGAGGCAGTTGGGGGTCATTTTTCTCTGCACTCACATAACAAAAAATGCTTAGGTGCAAAACATAACATCCATAGGCTATTTCATTCCTTTTTCCCTTTCACCACCCAAAATGCGAAAGACACTCACCGATGTACTGCCCAGTCAGAGGGAGTTGGCAGTACTGGAAATTCAAAAGTTGCTGTGAAAAAGAGTCATCCAAGAGGTCCCAGCCAAACAGAAAGGATTTGGAACTTACTCCTGCTTCTCTTTAGTGCCAAAAAAGACCAGGAACTTAAGGCCAATTTTGGACCTAAGCAAACTGAACTTCTACATAAAGAAAGCAAAGTTTCAGATGGCTAGAGTACAGTCAGTCCTTCCATTAAGGAGAGATGATTGGATGTGCTCAGTGGACTTGAAGGACATGTACTACCACATCAAAATGGACAGGTGCTCCAGAAGTCACTTGCGCTTCTGGCTGGGAGCTAGTCACTATCAGTTCAGAGCCCTGCCCTTTGGACTCACTATAGCCCCCAGGGTGTTCACCAAATGCATGCTAGTGGTCGGAGCATATCTCATGCCAGAGATTACCTTTACCAGATTTTGGATCTTCTAGGCATCACAATAAATCAAGACTAGTCTCAACCAGTACCAATTCAATCTTTGGAGTTTACTGGAGTTCAGCTAAACACAACTACCCAAATAGCTATGTTGCCTCTGCATTGAATAAGCACCTTGAGGAGCCAAGTCCAACATTTGTTAGTGCACCCCTCTCCTCCTGCCAGGCTTGTCCTTTGAGTTTTTGGATCTAAGGTGGCTGCTATAATCCTAGTACCCCTGGCAAGGTTCTATATGTGTGTTCTCCATGGTGTATACTTCAATCTCTATCTGTTCCTGTCACGTGGACATAAATTTGCAAAACCCACCTGGAATGGTGGATACATTCTGACCTGTCAGTGGCCAGGCCTTTCGTCCTTCCCTCACCCACAAACACGGTGACCATGGATGCTTCTAAGCCAGGGTGGGGGGCATTTCAGAGGGAACATGGTCCAAGGCATGTGGACTTGCGTAGAGACCAGATTGCATATCAGTATCTTAGAGATTCTCATTTCAAGCTTTTCAGGATGTTCTCCCTCTGAGAACTCTTGCAGTACACACACAAAATATATCAGTAGTCTGGTACATCAACAAACAAGGAGGAACCCATTCTTATCCCCTTTGCAGAGAGGCCATGAGAGTTTGGGAATGGGCAATCTCTTCACACTGCTTTCTCACTGCAACTCACATACTGGAGAAATCAAACATTCTTGCAGACAGGCTCAGTAAATCCATCCTGATATCTCATGAGTGGTCCCTCAATGAAACAGTGGTGAATCGGATTTTTAGCCATTGGGGCTTCACTTGCTGGGACCTCTTTGCCTCCCATCATAACAACAAGTGCAGCAAGTGCTTCATGCTGATCCTGCCTCCAGGGAAGTCCCCGAGGGATGTTCTGGTCTGGACACACTATCATCAAGATTTAGCTAACAGGTTCCTAACAAGGGGTTATAGTATACAGAATGTGAATTTGGCCATGCAATGGGCAGATAGCAAACATAGGTCTACCTTATTACAATATAAACACTCACCCAGGAGGGATAACACAGACACTTTGAGAATGGTCAAATTTGGTAGGAATACAGCCTTTTTGATTGATGTAATTGAGAAACATTGGAACATTTTGAAGGCAAATGAGGAATTGTGTGACATTTTGGGGGACGGATGCTTATATTCCTTCAGGCGGGGTAAAACACTAGGGTCTCATTTTTCTCATTATAAAAAAACTACTGGTCAGAATGCTATTGACTATCAAACAACATTAACAGGAGAGGGACTGGTTGGTTCATACCCTTGTGGACACTGTACCTTTTGTAAATATGTTTTCAAAACTAAATCATTTACTAGTAAAAACACTGGGCAGGTTTTTGACATTAATTTCTACGCCAGTTGTGGAACAGACTGGATTATATATCTGGCCACCTGCACTTGTCAAGCCTTTTATGTAGGGCAAACTTCTAGACAATTTAGGTGAAGGCTGTCAGAACATATAGGAGACATTAGAAATGCAAGGGCCACTAATGCTTTATACAGGCACTCACTTATTCATCAGGCTGCTAAATTCACCTTTACTGCCATTGATAAAATATCAGGCAATAGATCTTTCAAAACAGGGTGGCATGGTATTTTAAACATGAAGGAAAGGAAATGGATCATCAAATTGGGGGGGTTTATTCCCACCGGGATTGAATGACAAACTATAGAGGTTGGTCAACATTTCATTTCATGTCATGGGTCTTGATACTATCAATGCATAGACTATTTCACAGGTCTAGTGTCATTAAAGAATATAAGTAAACAGAAAAAAAGAAAATAAAACTTATTGTTTAACTTTAAATTATGTTTACTGTATTTCATTTTCATTGTTGAGTATCAGACTGATTAATCATTAGTCAGGAAATGATGTCATCTTGTTTTTAATTAGACAGACTATATACTGCAGTCTTTGCACTGCCCTATTTTATATACCACTAATGAAAGCGATATGCTAAAACCGGTCTGATCACTTTAATAAACATTCATGCTCCCAAGGTGCTGGCTTTCTTTTCTTACTCCTTTATGCTTACTCTCCACTTCTACTGATCCCCAAATTTCTAAAGAAAGCTCAATGGTTGAAAAGCACTGTAATCTTCATTGCCCCTTGTTGACCTCATCAGATTTGGTTCCCCTCCCCATGGTCTCATCTGAAGTATCCTCCATGGTTACTGGAGCCCAATTGGGACCTCCTAGCTCACCCATTTCTAGGACTCCACCAGGATTTGGCCATTCTCAAGCTAACTGAATGGTTTCACCTATTTCAGTGATTGTTAAAGGGTCCAGGCTTTCATTTCCAGTCAAGAGTGTTGTTTTAGCTTCTCATAAAGCATCTACCACGTAAGTGTATAGAAGCAAGTGGAACAGATTTGCTATTTGGGCCGCCAAGGAAACCATAGACCCTTTCTCTGCCTCCATCCCTACCATTCTTTTTTTTTTTCTTGCCTCCTTATTTACAGAGAGATCAAGCTTCAATACAATTAAGCTTCAGCTGGCAGCCATTTCCAACTTCCACTGTGGGTTACTCTCAGGTTCTGCATCATCCTCTAAATTATGTAGGGCCTTCATGAAGGGGATCTTCTTCCTTAAACCTCCCATTAAAGAACCCACTCCTTCTTGGGATTTGCCTCTCATTCTCCAGGGGCTGACTGAAGAACCCTCCGAGCTAGCCAGTGGTTGTGACATAAAATATTTGTCTTGCAAGACAATTTTTCTAGTGCCCATCACTTCAGCAAAAAGTATTTCTAAATTACAATCACTCTGTTCTAAACCTCTTTACATTACTTTCTATAACGATAGAGTTTCCCTTCGTATTAATCCATCCTTTATGCTGAAAGTTGCCACTGAAACAAATATCAAACTTTACATTTACCAGTTTTCTTTCCCAACTACTCCAATAAAGGGGAGTATATGTTACATTTGTTGGATGTTCATAGGCAACTACTTTTCTGTCTTAACAGGACTAAGCAGTTCAGGAAGTCATATCAGTTATTTGTATCCTTTTCTTCTATTCACATGGAGCATGTAGTAAAGGTAACTCTGGCAAAGTAGATTATGAATTGCATTTCTTTAATTTATGACAAGGAGGGTTCAAAGCTATCTAATTCCACTAAAGCCCATTCAACTAGATCTGTAGCCACATCTTCTGCATTCTCATCCAGAATCTCTACTGATGACATTTGTGCAGCAGCCACTTGGTCTAAATCCCATACTTTTGTGACTCATTACAAACTGGACATTGTCTCCTGGGGAAGAGCTTCTTTAGGTTCAGCAGCGCTTTGGCATATCCTTCCTTGAGGCCACCCAAGACAGAATGTAGCTGCGGACTCTGACCCATTATATGAATTGGAACAAGAAGGACAACATCAGATTTTTTAGTTATGTACTTACCATAACTTTGCATCTTTATTGTCCATTCTCATTCTGATTCACCTTCCCTCCCATCTGTCCCCCGACCTGAAATTTTGTTGCTGGAGGATCTGTGAAACATGGTTAGGGACCTTATGTTCCAGATTGAGTCTCTGGTTCCTTCTCCCCTTTCTTCCTTTTCCTTTATTCTTGATAGGCAGCAAACTTGATATGAGGGAGCTGTGCTTTAGTGTGGGGAATTGTAGGTAGAGGGAGGAGCTCGAGCCTGGAGCCTGAAGTCTGTAGAATGCAGCTGAGTCAGATCCGAGACCCATATGTGAATCAGAATGAGAATGGACAACACAGATGCCCAGTACATAACTAAAAAAAAATGTAAATTTTTTTCCCCAAGGGAACTTCTCCGCCCAGCTAAGGAAAGCAGAAGTTGGCTGTTGATCCTTACAAACCTCAGAGCAGCATACTCATTAATAGCATTAAAACTCTGAAGAGCTTTGCACCCAAACTTGCCTTTCAGTCAACTCAGCTAGAGCTGCTTGATAGTTTGGGTACATGGAAGTGCTCTAAAGCTTTAGAAGCTGGCCAGCTGTTATATCCTTAGCAGGATATAAACCATATAGCTAAGGCTAATGCAAGAGTGATCAATTTGAAGAACATCTTCCCCTACTCTTTTCAATAGGTGCCTGTGGGATCTTTTACATCTACCTGAGCTTCCACCAACCCAGGCAAATGTGGCCTCAGATTGTCTTATCTGAAGGATGACACACACTGGAGTACAGCACCCACTTTAAGCTGCATTGCAGTGTCAGCAATCCATTACCAAGTGTGGTAATAGAATCCCCAGCCTTCTGCATCAAAAGCAAGTGTGCTGCCTGCTGAACCACTGAAAATTAAAATAAAAACATTACCATTTACTGTAGACTGAACTGGGAGTGGATATTCTTTCAGGTCTCTGTTCTACAAGGAATACTTTTCCAAGTTCTCTTTTATTTTTTGTATGTGCATTAGTCAAAATTCTTCCAGTGAGAAGCATCTTGAGCTCTGCACTGCACTTTTAATTTATCTTTTCTCCACATTATCTTTTTTTCTAGTAAAAATTTAAATAAATTGCTCATGTTTTATACTTGACATACTCTACTTGATTTGACTGAAAATACACCTTTTAATGGCTCTATTACTAAGGTCTTTATTATTCCTTAAGGTGGTGGGTTATGTCTCATTCATCTGATTCATCATGCAGATTTACTTTTCATCACTACAGTTGCTGTCAGTGTTCCATTCTTAGCTTTATTTTCTGCTTTGGACTCTGGATATTTCAGTTTCTTGAATAAAATTGAAACGTCTTTCTAAAATGGCTGCACATTGAGTAACAGCTTAATTTCAGCTCTCCCAGAGTGAAAACAGAAACTCAGAAGAATGAGCCAGTACTTGTTTTTTGGGTAAACTTTAGTAATTGGCTAGTAAGTGCACTGCCTAGATGCCAGCAAAAAAGAAATTCAGGGAACCTGAAAGAAAATCAATCACAAAAGGTGAGGAAAAAAACAGACAGGGAAGAATTCTGCAGCTGTTCACCAAAAAGCCATGCAAGCTCCAGCTTTGGTAAAATACATGACTTCCAGTAACCTAGAGGAAAACGTAAGTCAAGTGTGGTCAGAGTTAATTAAAATAAACGAAACATTGATGGAGTATGTCAACTCAGACAACAAAAGGCTGGAAAAATGGAATAAGGTTTAAACAAATATACAAATGAGGTGATAAAGACACAAAAATCAGAGGCTGAAATGAAGAAAAAGCTGGCTGAATACAACACTGCTCAAGAAAAGAAGTTTAAAAAAATAGAATTAGAGAGGGCATTTAGGGAAAACCTGAAATGTTCTGCTGTACCAGAGAAGCTGTAAGGAACAGACTATATTAATTTTATTTAAGCCCAAATAAGGAACTGTACTGATATTGCACAGCAGGAGTTAATTGAAAGGGCACATTCTGTGCATGCTCCAAACCTTGTCATGAGAAAGTAGCCTTGACCTTTGATAGTAAAGATGCAATCCTACCAGCAGGAGTTAATTCTGATAAAACTGTGGCAGAAAGACAAAGTACTAAAAGTGGTAGACAGTAAAGTGTTTGTGGAAAATGATTACCCACTGTACACCAAGCAGAAGAGGAGTAAATATATTCCATTAATCAGGGAATGTCAAGAAGCAGGCATGAAATTCATAGTGCTGTACCCAGCTATTTTGAGAATATTCTTTCCTTGGGGGACAAAATCATTTTTGATGCAGAACATGCTAAGTAGGAAATACAAAAGTTTGTCTAACAAAAAGTGAGCTGTGAAACAGAAGGATGTGCTGTTTCTTGTTCTCCAGGTAATAAAGACCACAGAGAGATTGTGCCAGTGAAACCTTTTCCAATGTTTCAATAGAAAATACTCGAGACAGAAGAAAGCACAATAGATGACTACAAGAACCTGAGAGTATGTTGGAAATGAAACAGAGACAGATTTGGGAGATGGAGGTAAACAGGAATAAAAAAATAGCAACTAGGAAACTGACAAAATAAATGTGGGATTACAAATCATTAATTATATTTGTGAAACATAATGCAACAAGAAAACCTGGAAATATTGGACTTTATGACTTTGTTAAACTTTTAGGGGGGACTCTAAAGCATATGCCCTACTTCATGTCATTAATGTCTGGAAGAAGAGCACTTAGGAAAAGGGAGAGAGAGAGTTAAGTGCAAGTAAAACAAAATTTTGTTCTTAACAGTAGTATTTTTGTAATGCATGATATAATCTGTGTGCAATAAAGTAAAGTTTTCTCAGTTATTTCCAAGTGTAATGGAGATACTAAAATAAACAAGTGCCCTTGTTTTTTTTTTTTTTCTTCCTCTTTTTCCATTTTCAGTTTTAAGACATATAGACAATGCAATGTGAAAAGAAAACTCTGGTCAAAATGATTATGCTACAAGAAAAATTGATGTGCTTTTTCTCGTACTTGCATAGGAGAATGAGTGGATTAATAAATGCTTGTAGAAGCAACTCTGTGTCTGGTTCTCATGTCTTTATAGAGACAGTCTGATGAAGAGCAACAAAAACTGAATACTTCCTCTTTCAATGGTTAGGAGACAATGTTTTCTGAAAGCAATCCAGTGGTTTTCCAGTCCAGGAGAACTATAAAGATAAGACAAAACCAGGCAACACTTAGTAGAATCATAGGTTAGATCATGCATCTTAGCATGGATAATTTTCCTTTTAGGTTAGCCCAGGTCTGTGAGTGTGGCTTTCAGTTTGTGACAGCTGTTCCAATTAGGAAGGTAAAACTTCAATATTTGAAGGTGCACATAGTTTTTGTGTGAGTATTACATTAACAGGTTTAGGGGCGTATTTTTATTTTTTTTTTGTTTGTTTGTTTGAGGGCTTTCAATAAAAACAAAAACATTTGTAAGATGTGACATAGGTTCAAATGGATATGACAAGAAACAACTGTATAAAAGGTCAACCTGCCAAACATTAGTGTATGCATGTAACACAAAGGCTGGAACTAGATACATAAAAAAGCTGTTACACATAAAAGATGAGAATAATAACTTTTTAAAATAATGACACATTCTGTATTATCTTTACATGTAAATGGTTTCACAAATATATAAAAAAATAAAAGAGCAATGAACTAACAAATGAACATGTCAATTTGGTAAAGAAACGTTTTCAGGATGGTTATTCAGCTGAGTACCTGGGACAAAGGAAAAGAGGAGTACTTATACTAATTGCAGGAGGAGCTCCAATAGTGATAGAAGAGGATAGAAAGAATAATGGTAGCTTTGTAGTACTAAATGTAAAAATCTAAAGTGATGATGTGTCGGGGAGGGTGCAGAAGGGAAAATATAACAAAGAGGGTAGATTTTTGATGAAAGTTATGAAAATATTTGGCATGGAAGATGTGAATTCAGTAGTATGAGTCTGGGGTGACTTTACATATTATTCCCCAAGACACAAAAACTGGGCTAGGCTAGACAGAACTTACATTTCAAAGAACACGGGTATTTAATTTTGATATGCTTTCAATAACTATTTTTGATCACTCGCCAATAATAAGTAAAATAAAAACTCAGGGTAATGAAATAAAAATGAGACACTGGCACTTTTGCACCTATTTGTGGAAAGGAGAGGAATTTAAGGAATGGGTAGTGGAAATTATTCAGGAACTATTAGAAAAGACAGAAATTTCTTCTGAAACTATAGCTAGGGAGTGGGATAAAATTAAAATGCAGTTTAAAATAGGGTGAGAATGAAAGACAGATATGGTTAAGAAGTAACACAAATTATTTAGAGGGACTGACAAAGTATTGCAGAATAAGGGGAATCTCATAGAACAAGAAGAGGAGTACTTGCAGAATGCTAAACAGAAAATAAGGGATTACCTCGATAATATGCATGAGTTTAGAAAACTTGCTGTTAAGCAACTGTTTTTTGATAACTCCAGAACACAAAAACTTTTAGCACAACTATTCAGGCAACAGAAAGTAGAAAGAGTTGTCACCAAGCTTATCAAGCCTGTAACAAGGAAGATAACATGAGATCCTGTAGACGTACTAGAAATATTTCAGAATTTTCATGAAAGTCTGTATAAAGTGGAGAAATATGAAAACCAAGAAGAGATGCAAATGAAAATGTTTGTGGAAAAATTAAATACCAAGGTTAGATGTAGATGAGGCTCAATTGTTAACAGTTTGGATAGGAGAAAATGATATAAAATGGTGATGTATAAACATAGGAAAGTCCCCATGACAGATGATATTCCTGTGTAAGTTTGGAAACTAGGAGGGAGAAAATGATAAATATCTGGAAGGATTTGGTTAATAGTATTTTAAGAGGAGGAGAAGAAACACCAACATCCTGAAAGAAAGTGATGGTGGTTGTAATTCTTAAAGAGGCTAAAGTCCTATCAGATCCATCTTCATACAGGCCCATTTCAACCCTAAGCCATGATTATAAAGTGTTTTGTCTATAATTACTAAAAATTGGTAAAATTGATGCCAAAATTAACAGATATGGATCGATGTGGTTTTGTGGGGGGGGGGGGGGGGCAAACATTTGACAACATCAGCAGAACACTGATGATCCAGAGGGAAGCAGAATGTAAGAAAAAATACCACTGTTGGTGGGTCTTGAAGCAGAGAAAGTATTTGCTAGAGTATGCTGGGAGTTTATGAGCAGGGCAATGTATGCATTTGCATTCCCTGATAAAATTATAAGGTTGTTTAGGAGGATATATGAGGGATAGGAGGAGGAAATTTAAGTGGGTGGGTTCCTCTCTTATAATTTCTGTTTGAGCAGAGGAACCAGGCAGGGTTGCCCTATTTCCCCTTTGTTATTTGCATTACATTTAGAACCACTGGTAAAGAAAATAAGGGACACAGAAATTCAAAGATACAATTGGTATGGTTGTCAAGAAAAGCTGGCTATATTTGCAGATGATCTTATTTATACCTGATAAAACCAGAAAAGGACATTTCAGTGCTGTGGAATATTTTGAGTTAGTTTCAAATCTTTTCAGGATACAAAATTAATGAAGGTAAAACAAAGGCAATAGCAGTAAATTATGTACCCACAAACAAATTGGTTCAGCAATATCAATATTTATGGGGGCATGATAAAATGAAGTACTCAGGAGTGTGGATTAAAAAGTATTCTGGTGTGACAACTAAGGATGTGTGGGAAGAGACTGAATAAAAGATCTGATGTTGTCTTCTCATTCTTCTTCAACCTGTGGGTTTCGGATCTGACCTCAGATCTAACTCAGCCACTTTCCCAAAGCTTAGGCACCGAAACTCGAGCTCCTCCCCTACCCACAATGCATCACTTCCCCTGATTACCTCAGATCTTGTTTGCCACTCTTAGGAGAAGCATCACTGTCCATCATCTCAGGCTCCAGTGAAGAGTTTTTTAGGGCTTCTAACCATAAGGTGCCAAATTTATTTTCTCTAATTCTTCAGCCTTCCTTTTTTCCTTCTTCTACCTTACCTTTTTCAAAAAAAAAAAAAAAAATCTGTAGTTTAGTCTGTTAGCATACACTGGTCCATTCTTGGTGGGAATTTTCTGTTCTCTCCTTTCTCTTCTTCCCCTCTATCTGTTCTTCTATGTCTGAGAAACAATTAGGTTTCAAAAAATGCACTTCCTTTGGGCACAAGATTCCCTTACCTGATGCCCACCGGGCATATTGTCTCGGCCCTGCCCATCTTGATGTGTCATGTTCCATCTGTGAGGGTTTCCATCAACGGGCATTGGCCGACAGAAGGAACAAGCTCATTCTGAAGGGCCTTCTAGCTCCCTCGGCCCCATCAGCAGGTTCTTGTTCCTCCTCCTCTTCTGCAGGGGCTTAACCCCTCCCAAGAAGCACCAGGATGATAGGGAGTGCAGAAAATTTTCCCCGGGAAGGGTGCTTCATCTTCTTCTGATGAGCCTCCAGCCAAGGCTCCCAAAGTGTTGGATCCCAGGGCTTCAGATCTGAGTAAACCCAGACATCCTTCTCCTCATCCCCAAGTTCCCTTGTCTTCAGAGCTCCCTACTCCATCCACAGGTTTGCCTCACTTAGAGAGGTCCCCAAGGATTGTGTCCAGGCCACTGACCACAGCATCATCTGTCAGGTCTACCCGCAGTCTTACAGAGTCAAAGGTGGACAGGATGATGAAGCAATTCATTCAGATGCAGATCTAGATGGGGATCTTACCAGCCCCATCCTCTATCGGGACTATGGGCAGTCACCCTTTAGACCCCTAGCTCCTTCTCTGATCTGACTTGCTGTTTCTGAGCCCTCAGATCTGAATGCCCCAAGAACCGAGGAGTTGGAAACAATAGTGAACCTTACTTCGACCCTGGCACCTACCTTGACTCTCTCGGCTCCTACTGTCTCTGGTTCCAAGGGGTTGATCTCAACTTTGAAGTTTTCAGAGCCATCACCCCCCCCTTGGAGCATCAGTGTTTGGCAGCTCAGTTCTGGCTTCCCTCTTTGAGCGGAGGGCTGGATACGTTTGGGGATCATCTCTTCAGGCAGTTTTGGCTCCATGGAGAACTGTCTTCGATGTCTCCAGCCAAATCTGCCTTCAAGACGGTGGAGAGGGTCCTCTCCATGCCCAGGAGATCCTTGTCTCCTACCCTTTTGGATCCCATTCTCTCTTCTTTGCAGACTGTGTCTGACACCTCACCACTGCTCTCCTTGGGACAGCTGGCTCAGCAAAGCCTACAAAACAATTACATCTTTGGAACTCTGGATCTCTTCCATCTCCTCAGAACATCCCACTGAGGAGAATCCCCAGAAGAGAAGGTGCAAGAGGCGGTACTTCAATTCCCCAGAGGAATTGTTCACTGAAGATACCAATTTTGAGGAGGGGGAAGGGTCCCCCCAGATCTCTACCTGAGGATGTCTCTTTTGGAAACATCTTGGAAATCCTGCAACAAATAGGTGGATGGTCTTCCCAAAATATGACCTTGGAAGAATCGGTGTTTTTGAAGGTTTTTGGGTCCAGCCTGTTTACATCTTGGGTATCCCCCCCTACTGATGCTCTTACTGATTTGATTGTCAAGCAGAGCTTAGAAGGATCCAGACAGAGTAGAAACGATATGTAAGCATGTGGACAAAATCCTCAGTGCTCCCTTCGACAGACCACATTGGTCCAAGGGTATACTGGCAGATGCCATGGGTGTTGCGGCAGTCACTAAGAAGGAGATAGCCCAGGAAAATTCTTCAGTCCATCCTCCTAACAGGGAGTCTGGGGTGATGGATAGATTCAGCAAGAGAGTTTATGCCTTGTCTACGTTTACTCTACGAGCCTTAAATTTTTCCCGTTTTACCAGGCTACAGAGGGATTTAATAAAAGAACTCTCTAGTTCGGTCCCAGAGTAGATGTCTGATGAGGACAGGAAATCCTTCTCCAGACTGATCACTCTACAATCTATATCGAATGCATCCATGAGGTTAGTCTCCCATGTCGCGGAGGGTACCTCTCGGGCTGCCAGTTCTGGCATTGCCATTAGGCATCATGCCTGGATGCAGCTGTGAGATTCTGCAGAACCCTTCAAGGTGTCCTTCATCAGTGATCCTTCTGAAGGATTGTCCTTGTTTGGGCCCACTGCTAGAGAGAGACTCTCTTGTAGTGAGAAAGACGGAAGGACTCTGTCTGCCATCGGGATCCTTTTTTCCACCCCATGCCAAGATCCTTCTCCAGGAATTAGTGGTGGGGCTGTGGTTCAAAAAATCTCAGAGTCCTTTTAAGGAGTCACAGGAAGAATATTCCCCCAGAGGCAGAGGGGAAAACGATTACAATGGTAGACACCACCCATGCAGCAGAGGGGGTCTGCATAATCAAAGATCTCAGGATTCTTTCTTGGACAGACCCTTTCAGCACTCCTGAGGGGCTGTCCGACTGTCCATCTCTGGAGGCAGTCAGGGGTGCTTATCTTTGCACCCAGATGCCTGGCTAGCCACCACAAATGATGAGTGCATGCAAAGGATCATATCCAGAGGATACTTAATTTGCTACTCAAAATTCCCCAAACCAAAGACATCTCTCCCGGATCTTCTGCCCAATCAGAGAGAGGCAGCAGAGTTGGAAATCTCAAAGCTGCTACAGAAAAGAGTTATCCAGAATGTCAAGCCAGATCAATGCGGATCAGGCATTTACTCAAGGTTCTTTTTAGTATGAAAAAAGACAGGGGACCTCAGGCCCATTTTGGATCTAACATCCCTGAACAAGTCAGTAAAAAGTACAAAGTTCAGGATAGTCACGATCCAGTCCATTCTACCTCTTTTGAAAATGGATGACTCAATCTGCTCAATGGACTTAAAGGATGTATACTACCACATAAAGATGGACAGGCACTCCAGAAGGTACCTACACTTTAGGCAGGGAGCCAGTCATTATCATTTCAGAGCGCTTCCCTTTGGTCTCACCACAGCCCCCAGGGTATTTACCAAATGCATGGTGCTAGTCAAAGCTTATTTCAGACAGGCTCCTAACTGCTTCAACCAGGCATCTACTGATCCAAGCTGGGGATTACCTGTTTCAGCTAGCTTCTACTTTGGGCATAAAAATCAACCTAAAGAAATCCCAGCTTCAACCAGTTCAGTGCATCAATTTCATAGGGGCTCACTTGGACACATCCAAGTCCTTGGCTTTCTTTACTCTGGATAGGACTGGAAACCTAAAACTACATGTCAGGCAGATTTTAGCAATCCCAGCTCCTCCAGACAAACTAGTACTCAGGGCCCTGGGCTCAATGGCGGCCACCATTGTGCTGTTACCCACAGTAAGCCTGCATGAGAATTCTACAATGGACCTTAGTAGTTCAGTGGTCACTTCTTCATCCACCCCTCAGTTACCCAGTCAAACTATCTCAAGTGTGCAGGGATTGTCTCCCTTGGTGGCTTCACTCCCTGGAGGTCCTTCAAGGATGCCCCTTTTTTTCTTCCTTCCCCAAAAGCCATGTTGACCACAGATGCCTCCCAGGTAGGGTGGGTGGGGCATTTCCTGGGTTGGATGGTCCAAGCACTTGGACGTCACAGGAGACTAGCTTACATATTAGTGCCTTGGAGATGACGCCATCCTTTTGGCATTGCAGGCCCTTCACAGCTTCCTTCCTCCAGGGATGACTGCAATACAAATGGACAATATGTCAATAGTTTGGTACATCAACAAGCAAGGGGGAACCAGATCAGATCCGACAAGAAGCAATGAGAGTGTGGTAATGAGTGATTTCTACCACACTAAACCAGTAACCAACGAAAAAAAGATGAAACCTCTGTACAAGAAGCAAAAGGAGAGAAGTTCCACTGAAGTCCACTTTATTAACAACCAGAATAAGGATTGAGCGCTTTCATAAGTTTGTAACACAACTTCATCAGAATCCATACAACAAATGAAAAAGTTCAGCTTAAATAGTTAACCAATTAATTACCTGCCCTAATCATCTCTTAAAAAACCTTAGTTAAAAAATTATTCATTTAAATATACAAAACTTTATCTAACTACCAACAATAAAAATGTAAATAAATAATACTTGTTATAACTTAAAATTTATATGTATATACTTTTAAATATGAATAATGAAAATTAATAGTAAAAATTAATAATGTTAAAGGTAATACAATTAAACATAATAGGACCTTAATCTTAGCACATTAGCTATTGAAATTGACTTATTTAGACCAGGAGAAACCATGACATTCAACCTTAGTTGCCAAAGCAACTAATAGCTAGTGTAAAAAATAAAAACAAAAATCAGTAATTCTCTTTACTGTCACTTAATGAATTTCCCTGATCATAGATTTTTATTTGTTGGCTTAGATACAGTTTATAAGCAGTACTGGGGGGACCTTATTGAATATAAAGAGTTGCTTTGGCAACTAAGGTTGAACACCAAAGTTTCCCCTGGTCTAAATGAGTCAATTTCAATAGCTAGTGTGCTAAGATTAAGGTCCTATTATGTTTAATTGTATTGCCTTTAACATTATTCATTTTTATTATTCATATTTAAAAGTTTTGTTTGTGTCTTTCAGCTTTTCCCGGTTAGGGGTCGCCACAGCTAAACTCCGGTCCGCTAATGATTGGCAGTAGATTTTCACGTGCTGGCTTGCCAGGCCTAACGCACAACCCTCAATGAAGGAACGCCCATTCACGCATGTCGCCGCACAGAAGACGCTCTAACTGAGAATCGAATGGGCAACATCTGTGAGGCTACAACGCTACCGCAGCACCACCACCGCATAAATTTTAAGTTATAACATAAGTATTATTTATTTATATTTTTATTGTTGGTAGTTAAAGTTTTGTATATTTAAATGAATAATCTTTTAATTAAGTTTTTTTAAGAGATGATTAGGTCAGGTGATTAATGGGTTAACTATTTAAGCTGCACTTTTTCATTTGTTGTATGGATTCTGAAGTTGTGTTACAAACTTATGAATGGGTGATTTCTATCAACCATTTTCTGATTGCAATGCACATTCCAGGGGAGCACAACATTCTAGCAGACAGGGTCAGCAGAGTTCTACTGATGCCTCACGAGTGGGCTCTGAACCAGTCAGTGGCAAACATGGTCTTCTACAACTGGAGTCAACTTTGTTGCGACCACTTCACCTCTCCCCACAACAAGTGCAGCAGGTTCTTTGCCTTGATTCCTCCCTCAGAGAAAGTCACCCAGGGATGCTCTGGGGAATGCTTGGCCTCCCAGATTGATTTATGCCTCTCCCCTTAATCCTCATGTTTCTTCAGAAAGCCTCCCAGTTGAAGAGCAAAGTGATCCTCATTGCCTCTTTTTGGTCTTGGCAAATCTGGTTCACCTTTCTTTGGTCTCACCTAGTTTTCTCTCCATGGATGCATGAATCATGTCCCGATCTCCTATCCCATCCATCTTGACAAATTCACCCCAATCTCCCAGGTCTGAAACTAACTGCATTGTTTTTCCAATTCCAATGATGGATAGATCTGCCAGGCTTTCATCCCCAGTCCATAGCATTCCGATTTCTTCCCACAAATCTTCCAGAAGACAAATTTACAAGAACAAATGGAAGACGTTTTCTATTTGGACTAAACAGCTGAATTTAGCTTCCTTTACCGCCCCTGCTCCAGAAGTCCTAGAATTTCTAGCTCATATTTTCAATGAGGGAGCCAGTCATTCTACTGTTAAAGTGCAGCTGGCAGCCATCTCAAAATTTCATTTAGGAGGAAACGCATCTTCTCTAGCCTCATCTAGATTGTGCATGGCTTTTCTTAGAGGGACTTTCCTTCTTCGTCTTCCTGTCAAAGATCCACCTCCTTGGGATCTAACTATGACTTTGCATGCCCTGGTTCTTCCTACATTTGAACCTTCAGCCAAAGTAGATTTAAAATTTTCATCTTGAAAGACTGTTTTATGGTGTCTGAACTGCAAGCTCTGTCTTCTAAATGTCCTTACTTAATTTTCCACAGACAGTGATTTTAAGTACTAATCCATTCCTTCTTCCCAAAGTGGCGACTGAGAACAATATAAACCAGCCTATCAACCTACCGGTCTTTTTCTCTCATTTCCAAAACAAAGGAGAATACACACTTCACCTGTTAGATGTCCACAGACAGTTACATTTCAATCTAGACAGAACTAAATCTTTCAGAAAATCTGATCAGCTTTTCATATCCTTTTCGGATGCAAAAAAGGGCAAACCAGTTACCAAGACCACCTTAGCCAAATGGTTAAGTGATGGTATTTCATTTACCTCAGTGAGTTAAGGCTTATTCTACTAGATCTATGGCAACTTCTCAAGCCTTTTGGGCCAAAGTTTCAATTGACAATATCTGTTCAGCTGCCTCCTGGTCTAATTCTCACACCTTTATTTCCCACATCAGATTGGACATAGTGTCCAGAAGTAGAGCTGCCTTTGGTACTGCAATGCTCCAGAATATCCTTCCATGAAGGCCAACCAAGATTTTGTTGTAGCTGGGGAATCTGTCCCACAGGTCGAGGAAGAATGAGAAGACAACAACAGATGAAGTTACGTACTTTCCCTGAATGTTCCATCTGTGTTGTCTTTCTCATTCTTCCTTGACCTTCCCTCTATCCTTCCCCTGTCCTGTGGGGCATGGCCTGACAGATTTGTTTATAGGAACCTCTGTTCTTTTGTTCAGCTCCTGTTCTTTCTATTTTCTGCATTATTAGTTTTCAGAAGCAGTTCTATTTTGCCTGTATAGTTTATTGTTGGCAAACATGGTAGTAGCAAACTTGATCTGAGGTAACCTGGGGGGAGTAAGGTATTATGGGTAGGGGAGGAGCTCAAGCTTCGGTGCCTAAGCTTTTGGAAAGCATCAGAGTCAGATCACAGGTTGGATCAAAAACCCACAGGTCGAGGAAGAATGAGAAATTCAACACAGATGGAACATTATGGTACGTATATAATTTCTTTATAATAAAAAAAAAATTATAAATTGGAAGCTCTGTTATATGGATATGGATAACAAGATACAAGCATATAAAATGTTTTTGTCCCTTTAGTTTTATACTCAAGTCAGGCATATTTTTTATCAAGCAGAGGAGAAGTTGTGGATAGAAATTAAGAAAGAGCTGAAGGATTTTTTTTCTGGGCGAGGAAGATGGTAAAAGTCAAGTGGTGGGATAAGCTGATTCTTCCAATAGAACAAGGAGGTTTGGGATTACCCGATTTGAAGGGGTATTTTAGAGCAACACAGTTAAGGCTACTACACTTAGCACAAACAGAAATCTATAATTCAAAGTGGAAAGGGATGATGATAAAACAGGGGGGAAGCTAAAGAAACAAGGCGAGGCTGTCATTCTGGATGCTGATCCTTAAGAAGAATAACAATAACCATTCATAAAGTAGCAGAAAGTATCCTAAGAACTAAGCAAACACTGCAATGGAGAAAGGAGATTCTGCCAATAGGGATGATTGCAATTAGGGATACAGAAAACAGGCAAGACCAGGCTGGAATTTATTTTAGAAAACTAGCAAAAGGACCAGGGTACTGGAAGCAAATAATTAGAGCGGGAAGGCCAAGAATGTATTTGGACTGCAGAATAGAGACTGCCTTCCCCATCAAGGATTGATATCAGAGTATAGGCAAAGAGAAGGAATTAGAGGGATCCTAAGCAAGAGATCAGTACTTGTAGAGTTGAACAGAACCTACTGTTTAAAAAGGAATATTTAGTACAGCATACAAAATATTGCATGAAACCTGGAAGAATCAATCAGAGGGGGTTAGAAAGGATTGGGAAGATAATCTGGATAAGCAATTCACAAAGAAACAATGGGGGATATATATGTATGTCTCCCAAATATGCAACAAAGACCAGAAGATTTATCATCTTTGCTTGGAAGTCTTTACATAGGTATTTTTATACCCCAATTAAACTCCATTTCTTTTCTTCAGCTAGACAGCAAATGTTGGATGTGTGATGGGGAAGAAAGAGGTAATTGGAAAAACATTTTCTGGGAGTGTAATGAGTTCATAGACTTTAAATATTCCTTGCAGACTACTGTGTCAGACAGACTGGGTGAGCAAATTGGTGTCACTAAGGAAATTATTATTTTTTTTTTTTTTGAGTTATGTTACAGAAACGGAATTGCTTTGACATAGTAAAGCCTTTTTGAGTCTAAGTATGTGGCCTGCCAAAAAACAATTACTATAAAATGGAAATCAAACTCTAACCCAACTGTACTAGAAGAAGTGAAAATAGTAACAAGGATAAATCAACTGGAATTGGGATCTTTAGAAAAGGATAGGAGCAAATTGCACAGAAAAAAATGGGAATTATGGGAACAATACATGCAGAGTAGGGAAGAGGTTTAAAAGAAGGCAGGATCTGAGTGAGCCATATGATGCTTGACTGACAATGGATAGATTATAAGTGATGTTTCTTTGCAACCATAATTATGTCAATATGGTTTGTTTTCATTTATATAAATGTATGATTGCCTATGTCATATGTGATAAATTAATAAAGATGTTTGTTGTTTAAACAAATTCTCTGCTTTTCTTTTACTGTACACAGCCATGCCCTTATAAACAGATTCTATCATTTCAATAATCATAAATGGTAAACCTGATTATTGTCAATTAAAAAGGAATAATGCCTTCTTTTTCTTTACTGTGATGTTTTAGTGCCTGTTTTGCAGGGATACTCTAAATTGCAATTACAGTCTAAACTAGATAGCTGGCTACCTTGTTGTGAGTTGTACATAATTTTCTTCCCTTGAACCTACTTCTTTCAGTTTTGTATCAGGTCATACTAATTTTTGCTATGGATACTGTATATTTTACCTAATATAACTTAATGAACTCTTTATTAAAATCTTGATTACACACTAATGAAAATACTATACAAATTGGTAAGGTATAAGATGATTATCATAGTTGTACGAAGTATACAATCTTTCAGAAAAGGGCAGAAGTCATAAACCCCCTGTGACACAGCCCTTCAAAATTAAGTTCATGGTTAGAACTGTTCCTTAACCCTTGTGACTCCTGTCCTGCTCATAACTTGCTCTTCAGTTCTTAATCAACAAATTAAAAAAAATCTTTACTGTCTCTCAAAGTGGAAGGCTGCAATAAGAAGGGAAACCCCCCCCAGTACAAGAACCTTTTTCAACATAAAAGCTGAGCTCAAAAGGCACCTAATCCCTACTTGTCTAAGTAATACAGTATTTCAATTTTGAATAATGGGTTTGCTTAGACACTTCCTTTTCAGACATTTACCTTCTCTATATCTTGAACTTACTCTACTATGTCTTAACTTTGTGGGCCTTGGGCTTAATTTTGGACTTTCATCTTTGTGTAATAACCTTCTTGGCAGCTGTCATAATAATAAATACATCAGCTTCACTTTAGAGTTTGACAGTTCCAATGTGGGATCTGTGCCTAGCAAAAGTATATTTTTGTAAAGGATACTTGCTTAAAAACACTTGCCCCACTAAACCATGATTTCCATCTTATACCCATTTAGTTTTGCACAGTCCCCAAAAATAGGCACCCAGGTACCCCTTCCCTCCATCTATATCTAGCCTACCCCACTTGCTTAGGCAAAAATCTTAAACCTTCTGGATTTTGTTGCATACTTGAGAGCCAGACATATGTCATCCCATTGTTCCTTGTAAATTGTTTTTGATCTTGCAACTTTGACAGAGTGTAAAGTTATTTATGGAGGTACTTCCATCTAAATATGTGGAATTTTCTACTTTCACTTGGCTAACTGGTTAACCAATACATTTATTTCCAGTGACCCTGGACAAAGTCCAAACCCAGATTCTTCTACCAAACAGTACTCCAGTGGTCAGACAGCTTTGTATTTATGTCTAATCCTTCTATATGTACCACCAACTAGCTTTTAAACCAAGGCTATAATCTCAACCATAATATAATCTTAACCAAGGCATTTGCTAACCAGGCCTGCATTAAAAGTTCAACTAATTCCAACTTCTCCTTGTGAATAGCTAAATATTCAGTTTCTTTGCTGCAGGAATCAGTCTCTTGCATTCCAATCTGTGCACCTCTCTAAGGCTAAACTCTGCCGTTACTTGTATCTAGCCTATTTATTATCCTTCCTTTTTAATTGACCCCAAAAATCTAATCTTATGGGCCAAATATCTTTTTTTCTAATTTTCCAGACACTTATTTCTAGATAAATGTTTATCACCTGCAAAGTCTGTCTGCTGTGATCAGTTAAGTGCAGTCTATTAGTACAGAGTCCCCACAATTCCTCAGGGGCATGCTCTGGTTGGTCACCTAATTCCATTATATATATTTTCCATTTGGAAGTATGCTCTACCATCTGTAGTAGTAAGAAGACTTACCTGTACAGCTTGAAAATACATATTGGGGTCTTGCCCTCCCCTCATATCCTCCCATTTCTTGGATAGCAACAGCCTGCCCCTATATAGTCCAGGTTTTCACCCTCCTAAATAAAATCTAGCACAACATTGTTTACTGCTTTCAAAAAAAATTGGGGAGAGTAGCCTGGGAAGGCCTAGAAAAAAGAGTACAGTCAGAGAGGAGTCAAATGGATGCTCTGCTGCACTTTCTTTTGGAGCATTCTCCCCCTTTTCACACTTGTCTTAATTTTTTCCAAAAACCTCTCATGTCTTTTTTAACACATTTATTACATTATCACTTAAGACACAGACAAACTCACATTAATAGAAAAGAAAAAAACATATTAACATTTTCTTCATTTGCATGCATTATACATTACACTTTCTTTCTTTATAACATCTGACATTCAGTCCATTAAATCAGTTGTTCAATTTCTGCCTTCCCTTAAACATCACTCCTCCTGAACACTATTCTGCATGTATTCTTTCCTCAAAATACATTAATTTCTATGCAATTTGTGCCTTCCCTATTATAAAGATCCCTCTTCCACTTCTTTTATCTCTTTTACAATATTCAGTACTTCAATTGCATTTGGTTTAGGTATCCGATTTCCATTTTCTAGCAGCTGCTTTTTTGGCAACCAACAGAATTAAATTCAGATCTCATGCCCCAATTCAAAAGAATCATTGCTTGAGTTACAGCTATTTGTTCCCTAATACTTCTGTGTTGAGAAGTTTTACAATCTACGAACTCATTACACTCCTAAAAGCCATATTCCCAGTTACTTTTTCTTACCCATCATACCTCCAATCTACCTGAGGAACAATTCTTTGAAGTATTCTTGGAGTATAAAAATATACTTACATAAATATGTCCAAGCAGAAACTCTACATTTTTTGGACTTAGTTGCTTGCTTAGGAACCATACATATGTCGTCCCACTTTTTCCTTGCAAATTGCTTTTCTAGTCTCCCTTCCCAGTCTTTTTTATCCTTCTCTGATTGATTCCTATAGTTATCATGCAATATTTATATGCCTTACTAATCATTACTTTTTTAACTGCAGCTTCTGTCCTAGATTCAACTAAACACTCTACCAGAGCAGGTCCTTTACATAGAATTCCCCTATACATTTGTCTATACTCTGATATGAATCCCTGATAGGGATGGCAGTCTCTAACCTACAGTCCAAACCTCTTGGTCTCATCCCACTCTAGTATGTTTCCTCTCTAGATATTTACTTGCAGGACCTTTATTCCTTTGTGAGTTTTCACCAGTAAATTCCAACCCTCTCCTGCCTATTTGCTGTACCTCTACTTGCAGTCATCCCTATTGGCAAAATCTCCATTCCTGTGTTGGCTTAGTTCTTAGAATACTTTCTACACCTTTATGAATATAATTTGCTGTATAATTTCCTTATAGATTTGCATCCAAAATCCCACTCTCTGTTTATTTTTGTACTCCCCATTGCTTTATTATCATCCCCTTCTTTTCTGCTGAGCCTCAGTTGTGTAGTTTTAATATATCCCTTCAAATCAGGTAATCCCAAACCACCATGTTGTTTTGGTACGATCAGCTTGTCTCACATAACTCTTGCCCTCTTACCTTCCTAGATAATAATAGAGTTTAAGGAATTTATCTACAACTTCTGTGACCGAGAAAAATATGCCTGTCAGGCATATCAAACTAAATAGACTAAAAACATTTTCATTGCTCGCATCTTACTATCCATATCCATAAACAAGAGCTTCTAGTGTCTCAGGTTTTGTATTATCTACTTAGTCTCTTCACACATATCCTAAGTTGCCATAACAGAAGCTTTTTTAAATCTATACTTCTAAATATTTCACCCTGTTGTGTCCCCATAAATGAGTATCTCTGAACCAATGTGTGTACAGACGTCTTTATCTTCATTCATTTTATATCCCCAGTAGACTTGATACTGTCTAAAAAGATTCCACAACACCAAGATGTCCTTTTCTCGGTTTATCAAGTACAAAATAATATTGCAAATAAACCCAATTTTTCTTGATTACCATCCCAATTATATTTGCCAATGTCTAAAAATATAAGGAACATAATAAAGGGGAAAGGGGACACCCTTGCCTGGTTCCTCTGTTCAAACACAATTTATTGCAGAGGAAAGTACATTTGCATAAATCCTACTTCCTTGTAACAGTAGATGATCGTAGAACACACTGCCTATTAGCATACAGGTAGTAGTACCCTGCTACCCTTTCCATGGAAATCTGCCAAAGCTCAGAGCTCCTCTCCCTGCCTATCTGTGGATGTGATGGACCAATCACTTGAGAGCATAGGGACTGCCTTTCAGATCCACAGACAGGACCCTTTCAGCCTTCTAGTGTCCAGAAGGAACAGAAGATGAAAATGCAAGCTTGTGAACACCTACTGTCCCAAACTAAGAACCAAACAACACACATATCATGAAAAAGATTGCTGAGCACAGCTCAGTGGCAACTCCAACATCAGAATATGTACATCCAAACAAGCTGATGGTGGGTATTGTCAGTAAGGCAGTGTGTTCTACAAACGCATACTGTTACAGTAAGTAGGACTCATGCAACTGTATCATATTCAGCAAACACACTAACTGGCATATCGATAGATTACCCAACCTGGGAGAAAGAAGGATAAAGGTTCAGGAACCCCAGGGGAGGGATGATATTAAAGCCTGCTCTGTATTTAGAAAAGGCATCCAGCTTGAAGTACTTCTTAAAGGTATGGACAGAGGACCAAGTTGCTGCCACTAGAATACCACTCCTTTCCAGTAAGCCACTGAAGAGAAAAGGCCCTGGTGGAATGTGTCTTTACTGTGCCTGGATTTGCTTCACCATGGTGGGTGCAACAAAAAATTATAACAGAGGACAACCAATGTTTAATAGTTTGTATAGAGACAAGTAGAGCGTTTTTGCCCCTGTGTAAGAAATAAAAAGCCTTTCAACTTTCCTGAAGAGTTTCATTCTGTCAAGATAGCACCAGAGCTGTTGATGCACATCCATGGTCTCATTAGGTTCTGGGATGAACACAGGAAGGTTAATACACTGACTCAGGGTGAATTCTTAGACTGCTTTCAGCATGAGCATGAAAGAGGGGTTAGTGTGCAACATAAACAAGTAAAGCTGTCCCACCATGAGAGTTTGCAGCTTAGATACTCATCTTACAGATGTCAGAGCAATAAGCAAAACAGCTGTCCATTTTGAAGAACTTTGGATCAACCTGAGTGGTAGGTTCAAAAGGTAGTAAGGTCATTTTATTTCCAGAATGTAGTTGAGATCCCAAGAAGGAGGAATCTGCTTGCAAAGGGGTCTCATATGCAACACCTTTCATGAGCTGTTTTACCAAAAGCAAAAAAGAAAGGGGGCTCCACTGGCAGACAAGCAGAGATTGCCACTAAATGCACCTTAATGGACACATACAATAAAGTCATCTTGAAATAGCTCGGACAAATATTTCAATACCAGAGGGATGCTGACCTCAAGGGACCCTTTTTTCCAATTTAGGCACCACTTAGTAAACCTCATCCATTTGTAAACTTAAGATTTTCTAGTAGCAGGTTTTCTGGACTCCTTTAAAACCTGCTGCACATTCTCATGAAACCAATGCCTAAATGGAGGCAAGTTTGAATCATCCAGGCTTTTAGTTGCATTTGTCCAAAAATGAGGCATAACAGTTGCCCCTGAGACCAGGTGAACAAATTTAGGTTGTGAGGAACTCTGTGGTGATTGCCTTTAGCTACTGCCTTTAGAGGGCCGAACTCAGACTGCCTGACCAATAGAGGGAAATGCCAAAATGATTTTTGGCATTTCTGAATCATCAGAACCACCTCCTGAAGCAATGGAAAGGGTGGAAATGCATACAGGAACATTCTCATCGAAGAGAATTAGAATGTGTCTATCCTCCAAGCATGGCTGCAGTGATGTCTGGAACAGAAGTTTCCAGCTATCGGTTTTGAAATGAGGCAAACATGTATTTGAGCTGTTCCCACATCTGGACTTGATACTGGAACACCACTGGCTTGAGCTGTCAATTGTGTGGATATGCTTAGTCTGTCTGCCACGCTGTTTTGCTCTGATGAGATGTGCTGCTTGAAGAGTAAAGAGAATGCTGCAAATTCAGCTCCCAGGCCATCACTACCAACTGGCACAGAGGTTATGACCTTGTACACCCTTGTTTGCTGAATTGCTATGGTGTTGTCTGAAAACACTAGAAGAAGACAAGAGTCGAAAAATGGTGAAGGACTTTCAAGGCATCAATCACTGCCTGATGTATTACATCACTCCTCCTGAACACTATTCTGCATGTATTCTTTCCTCAAAATACATTAATTTCTATGCAATTTGTACCTTCCCTATTATAAAGATCCCTCTTCCACTTCTTTTATCTCTTTTACAATATTCAGTACTTCAATTGCATTTGGTTTAGGTATCCGATTTCCATTTTCTAGCAGCTGCTTTTTTGGCAACCAGCAGAATTAAATTCAGATCTTGTGCCCCAATTCAAAAGAATCATTGCTTGAGTTACAGCTATTTGCTCCCCAATACTTTTGTGTTGAGAAGTTTTACAATCTACGAACTCATTACACTCCTACAAGCCATATTCCCAGTTACTTTTTCTTATCCATCATACCTCCAATCTACCTGAGGAACAATTCTTTGAAGTATTCTTGGAGTATAAAAATATACTTACATAAATATGTCCAAGCAGAAACTCTACATGTTTTGGACTTAGTTGCTTGCTTAGGAACCATACAGTGTGTCCGTATGCTGTCCAAAATGGCCTGCACTTGTGCTCCCATTAACACGGCTTCCCAATCGAAGTCAGATGAATATGTCTGGACCAACTGCACCAGGAACAGAAGGGAAGCTCTGGATTGATACTCATCTGTGCTGTCCACCACTGTGACTCTTGTTTGATGAAGATCTACACTGGAAACTGATATTCCAGGGAATGTAAATGTTGAGTCCAACAATTCCAGACACACTATTGGATTTTCCTCAAGTGGAGATGGGCCAGTGGCATGCAACCCATGGACACCATAAGTCCTAGAATTTTTAGGAATTTCTTGCTGAGGTGAACTTTCTCCTGCAGGATCCTTGAAACACCATAGAGTAAGGACATTGTCTTCAGGAAGAAAGGTTATTCTTTCTATCCAAGTCAATTAAGTACCTCAGGAAGTAGAGTCTTTGCTAGTGTGTCAGGTATGACAACTCTAACCCTTGGTGGGAAAGTATGTTTTAGACCTTGTCTAGCAATTCCAAATACCTTGGATACAGACTCTGCACAGATCAGAAAGTCATCCAAATAAGGAAAGATGCGAATGCCAAGAGTCCAGTAGACCAAGGAATTTGTTAAATGCTCAAAGCATAGTGGATCGCCCAAATAGCAATGCAGAGAAATGATATTGTAAACCAGACAGCAAATCTCATATCTGCTAAAGTGATGGGCAATGGGGATATGGTGATCCTTCAAATCCAGGGTCACCATGAAGCAGCGATCTGGCAGAAATGGAAGCACTATCTGCAGGGTGAGCATATTGAACTTGACCTTGATAAAGGTATTCAGAAAGGAAAGGTCCAACACCAGTCCCTATGACAACGCTTTTTTGGAAACCAGAAGAATTCCTGAGTAGAAAACTTTAATCCTTTCTGAAAGAGAAACCATTACCAATTCTATAACCCGAGTCCAGCATTTGCCCGAGTATAGGAGGGAACAGTCTTGGCTGGTGGTTGAGGAGGAACCCCTTTGAACTAAAGCAGCTGTTCCTTCCACTGCCACCTGTAACCTCTACCAACAATGTTGAGCACCCATTTATGAGAAACTACTGTTGGACAGACCTTCTTGTTCAGAGCTAACATATGAGATGGGACACCTGTTAGAGGACTTGGGAAAGATGGGTGTTATGCTTTGGCATAGTCATAGGTTGGCAGGAGGGTCATCCTTTTTGGGAAAGGAACTCCTCTTGTTAGGTTTGGCTGAGTTCTCACCCAGCCATTTCCTTTTGGTGATTTGACTTTTGTTCAGCTGGGACCTTTGCTTGTTGGACTGCTGAAAATGATCCTGTGTAATGAAGGGAATATGGGAAAATAGTACATTTCATATACCCTTTGCATCAGTTTATCTCTATCAACCCAGTGTTTAAGGATCTGCAGTACCAAACACACAATCAGAATCAACTGGAGCATCATAATCTCATTTTTTAACTCCTCAAAAGTTTTTGACTGTACAACCAAGCATATCGTCTCATTAAAGGTACATTTCTAGAAAGAGTATCAGCCCCTTCAAGGCACTCTTTAAAGCATATTTAGACACTTGAGAAACACTGCAAACATTTCTTTGACACAGACTTTTTTGTTCCGCAGGTGATGCAATGACGTCTATATACACCTCAATACAAACTTCCACATAAAACACTGGTAGTTAAACACCTTAAAGGCTATGATGCTGTACTGCACCAGTTCCTTTCCCTGAGATTATAGCCACTTGCACAGCGTATCTGAAGGAACTAGGTTTGATGAAGACATATACTTTTTGTTGGAAGATGCAGCTGGGAACACAGCAGCTAACCCCACTAACAAGGTGGCTTGGAGACTAGCCTGAAATGTTTAAACACTTTTTAAGCAAAGACTTGTTTAATTGAGGAGAATTGAAAACTTTTTTTAAAAACGCTCTCCAGTGCTGGGATTAATGGAGGAAAAGTTACCACACCCAGGGCCTTATCTCCAAAGGATCACATACCCTGCTGACCTCGATAGCAGCCACAGATTGCTCCCAACTGAGCACATCCCTAAATCTGGATAGCATTTGGGAGAAATAAAATATCTGTTTGAGTTTCTGCAGCTGTTCATCCTCAGAGGAAGCTGACTGATCTAACACTTCTAAATTGTCAGATTCCGAATCCTTTTCAAAATCGGGATCCCTGGTGAGCACTGGTATTATTAATAACGTGGGTTCACACCACATAATCAAATGTCTGAACAATGGATATAGCCATAGCCATTAGCTCAGGTATAAACATGCAAACTCTTACCCTGTGATATGGTGGGTCTTCTGTCTCTTTTCTGCATGCATTACATTAGTGGTAGAATCCCCAGCGGGAGTTATGAACACTGGCAACAGATTCTGCATCCCTGACTTCCTGTGCACCTACAGTTTGGTTCTGACATACCTGAACCATAAGTTGGTACAGCCCTGGAGGACTTGTCTGACCCTTAAGTCTCACACAATTATAGTACTAACATAACAGAAGGGGACCCGGAGGTAAAAGAAGGTGAGTGGTTCGATAGCCTGCTTACGGCTACTGTGCAGTAACAAGCTGTAGACTGAGACATGATTCTTGATTTATTTTTATGTTTTTTTTAAGTGCACAAGGGCTAGATCGTTGGGGGCACCTTATCTGAGTCCATCAAGTCACAGGAGAAAGACAAAACCGCCAGACTAATGCCAACTACAGGCTGCACTGTCAGCCAAGACAAATGGACAAATCACACTATTCTCTCTCTAAACAGTAATCTGAAGTCTATTTCAGGACTCTGCATTGAACAAAATGACAGTAGTTTCAGTAAAAGTTCCAAGCACAAATTGATGAAAAATTCCTGTCAGAAATGTTTAACATATAAAACAGTGTCAAAACTTAAACAAAAAAATCATTTAATGCTGTAATCCTGCTCAATCAACTCGATCAAACCCCCAAAGAAATAAGAAGTTATGTACTCACCATAACGTTCCATCTGAGTAGGTATCTTCATTTGTCTGCAACCTTTGGGGTATCGGATCTGATCTTGGATCCGAGACGGAAACTTATTTCACAGCTAATAGATCCGTGCTCCTAGCTCCTCCCCTTACCCATAACCCCCTGCTAACCCTGACTCACCTCAGATCAAGTTTGCCCGTATATAAGCAGCTAACAGGCTAGATACGTCCCGAAGGAACTAAGGAAGGGACATCCAGAACTAAAATCCGAAGGTCAGGGGGAAGGAGGGGGGGGGGTGGTTGCAGACAAATGAAGATACCTACTCAGATGGAATGTTATGGTGAGTACATAACTTCTTAATCTGAAGCAGGAACTTCATTTGTCAGCAACTTTGGGACAGAGTCCCCAGCTACCTAGATCTTGGGTGGCCTTCATGGAAGGATGTTCCGGAGCACTGCGGAGCCAAAGGATGCTCTCCCTCTAGATATAACATCCACCTTATAATGGTTGATAAAAGTATGGGATGAGGACCAAGTAGCTGCAGAGCAAATATCATCCAACGACACTCTAGACCTAAAGGCAACAGAGGTAGATATAGAACGAGTAGAATGCGCACGCACTGCCTGAGGTGCAGGCCTTCCCGAACTTTCGTAGGCCAAGAGAATGCACTGTGATATCCATCGTGACAGAGTGACTTTAGAAACAGATTTGCCTAAGTTAAATTTGGCAAAGGAGATGAACAATTGGTCAGATTGTCTATGACCAGCCATCCTATGAATGTAGAAGCACAGTTGTCTGTGCACATCTAACGAATGCAATTTGTACTCTCCTTTGTTTTGGTGTTTAGGAATGAAGACAGGCAGGTTAATAGATTGATTGATAGTCGCCTCTGAGGCCACCTTAGGAAGAAAAGAGGGATTGGTCCTGAGGTATACTCTATCCTGGTGGAAGGCCAAGTACAGGGGTTTTGCAGAAAGGGCCTGAAGCTCGGAAACTCTTTTCGCTGAAGTAATAGCGACCAGGAACGCCATTTTCCAGGATAAGTACTTAAGATCAATCGAAGCGGCAGGTTCAAAAGGGGGAGCTGTCAAGGCCTGTAAGACTAGTGATAAATCCCAAGGAGGTACAATGTCTTTGATAGGGGGTCTGAGCAAGAAAGTACCCTTGAGAAAGGTTTTGCACAATTTTGCCATGATCAAAGGCCCTGATTCATGTCCCACATGGTAATGAGAAATAGCTGCTAGTTGTACCTTGACCGTTGAGCAGCTAGCCCCCTGATGAAAAAGACCTGTAAGGAACTCCAACACAGTCGGCAATGGTGCTGTGAAGGGATCTAAATTATGATGCTCCGCCCAGATAGAGAAACACTTCCACTTACTGCGATAGACCCTTCTAGTGGAGGGTTTGTGTGCCGCTACTAGTATGGCTTTAACTGGGGAAGAGATACCGGGAGTCCTGACTAGGAGTGGAACTGGAGCAGCCAAGCTGTCTGCTTTAGGCTGTCCAGATTCGGGGACGGGAGACCTAGTGGGTGAGATATTAGATCCGGTAGGGGATCCAGAATCCAAGGAGGATTCACCAGGTGAGACCACAGGTAAGGGAACCACGTTTGATGAGGACAGAATGGGGCAATGAGGATCATTCTGCTACCCAACCGACTGGCTTTCTGTATGAGTTTCAGCATCAGGGGTAGAGGAGGATATGCATAAAGCAGACCGGGAGGACAAGCATGCACCAGAGCATCTCTCGGGGATTCCCCGAAGGGGGGAATTAGAGCGAAGTAGCTGTTGCATTTCGTATTTGAGGGAGAGGCGAAGAGATCGCAACAGGGTTGCCCCCCACACGGCAAAAATCTGCTTTGCTACCTGGGGATTGAGAGACCACTCGTAAGGTGAAAGGATGGTGTGGCTGAGTCTGTCCGCTAGAATGTCGGACCGTCCCGGAATGTGCATTGCAATAAGAAAGCGGTTTGTGGAGATCGCCCATTCCCACACTCTCATGGCCTCTCGATAGAGAGGATAGGACCTGGTTCCCCCGTTTGTTGATGTACCAGACAACTGACATGTTGTCTGTCTGTATCGCAATAGTTTCTACAGGAAGAAGGTTGTGAAGTGCCTGCAACACCAAGAGCACCGCCCTCATCTCCAGAACATTGATATGCAAAGAGGTCTCTGTGTCATTCCATGTGCCTTGGACCGTCCTGCCTGAGCAATGCCCCCCCACCCGAGGCGAGAGGCATCCATGGTCACTGTGGCGAGGGGGAGAGGCATGGAGAAGGGATGTCCCATATGGAGGTCCGGGGAGTGGAGCCACCACAAGAGAGCCCTCCTGCAAGCCCTGCTGAGGGGAATAGGATGGCTTAGGGGATGGTGTAGAAAGGACCACTGGACTTGAAGGGTCCACTGCAGGACCCTCATGTTGAGACGAGCCCACAGCAGAAGAGTGATTGCCGCCACCATGGAGCCTAGAGCCCTCAGGACCAACTCCGCCGGTGGAGCTTCTAATTGGAGGATGGCCCGCACATGAAGCCTCAGGCTTTGCAGTCAGGAATGCTAAAAGGTACCTCGTGTCTACTTTGGCTCCTATGAATTCTATCACATGGGTCGTCGCAAGAGAGGATTTGTCCATGTTGATAGTGATGCCCAGCCGGGGGGCAAGTCGAAGGAAGTAGTCCCTGGCTGAGCAAAGTAGATGCCTTGTCGGGGCGGTCAGGAGCCAGTCGTCCAGGTATGGAAAAACCTGTATTCCCTGGAGTCTCAGGTTGGCCGCTATCACTGCTACTACTTTGGTAAACACCCTGGGGGCTGTGGTGAGACCAAAGGGAAGGGCTCTGAACTGGTAGTGACTGGCTCCCAGCCGGAAGCGGAGAAAAATCCTGGATCGTCTGTCCATCCGAATATGGTAGTACGCATCCTTGAGGTCTATAGAGCACATCCAGTCATTCTCCCGCAGAAGGGGGAGGATGGATTGAAGGGTGACCATCTGGAATTTTTGTTTGGTTACTAACAGGTTCAAGGAAGAAAGGTCGAGGATTGGCCTTAAGTCCCCCGTCTTTTTTGGCACCAAAAAGAACCTGGAGTAAAAACCCTAATCCGAACTGGCCTGGGGGAACGGGTTGGATGGCTCTTTTTTCTAGGAGCTGCCGAATCTCTGCAGCTGCTACCTCCCTTTGATCGGGTGGTACATTGGGGAGGTTTCTGATTTTGGGGATGTGATACAGGGGAATGTGGTAACCTCTGGATATGATGCGAAGCACCCAGCGATCCATTGTGATGGACTCCCAATTTGCCAGGTGCCTCGAGAAATGCCCCCCGACTACCTCCAGAGTGGAGCAGTCGGGCCACCCCTCAGTGTTGCTGCGTGGGCCGATCGGAGAAGGATTCTCTGGACCCCAAATTTTTCGGGCCCCCTCTGCCTCTGGAGCGGCGTCCTCCCTGTCCTCCTCTGCCACGGAAGGACTGGTTGTCCAGAGCAGGTTGGGAATGCTGCGATTTCCGGAACCACATCTTCTTCTATCCCTTTTGGTTCTTGGAGAAGTACCTCTGGGGAGCAGAGAAGCAGACTCCGATGGCAGACAGCGTCTTCCCGTCCTTTTCACTCTGGACTAAAGTCTCGCAAACGGTCTTGCCAAATAAGGCAGAACCATCAAAAGGGGCATTCGCAAATGACGCCTTGATGGGTTCCACGAAGTCACAGTGTCGGAGCCAGGCCTGACGTCTCATGACAAGGCCTGCTCCGCTGGCTCTAGCGGCTCCCTCAGTGGCATGGGATAAAAGCCACATAGAGGTATTCGATATTGATCTTAGAGTGGCCATGCGAGTGGAATACAACTGCTTGTCTTCCGCCAACATGGACTTCGGGGGGGAAGCATAAGGTCTTGCTACATCCTAATGACATGTGCCATGTAGTTCAGGGACCTTACTGAGAAGGTCGCTGAACTAAAGACCCACTTCCCTAGGCAATCCATTGAGCGGGACTCCTTGCTCGGTGGATGCACAGAGGGACTCTCCTGAGCTAATTCCCTCTTGGTGGCTGCCGCCACCAACATGTCATCTATGGGGGGACCCTTGCTCCAGTGGGACTTCTCCGAAGGGGGGCTCAGAATCCTATCAGGGCGTTTGGGAACTGGCTCCACAGTGTCTGGCTCCTTCCACGCCCTGGTGGTAATTAGGTCCACCAGAGGGTCAGCCGGAGGGGACACCCAAGAGGTAGACGGGCCTGCTTTGAATGCCTCCAGGAACACAGATTAGTCAGAAGAAGCCTGACCCAAATGAGAGGGAGTACGGGATGGAGCTGTGGCAGGGAGTGGGGGCCTGGATGCCCTCAACAGTGCCCTCTCCACCACCTTGAATGCCAAGGGAGAGCCGCTCTCAGTGGGATCTGAGAGTTGACCTTCGCCTGGATCTGAAGGGCGGATCGGAGCCGGCGCCGAGACCAACAGATCTGAGAGGCCAGTGTGCTCCGACCTGGACGGAGCCAAAGGCACACTAAACCCCCCGGATCCGAAGCTCAGAGCACAGCTCCGAGAGCTCGGATCTGACAAGGATGGATCCATCAAGCTCGAGGGGAGAGTCAGCACCGAAGTACCAGATACTGCTGGCGCCGACCCGACCCAGGCTCCGACGCTGCCCAGCTCCGAACGCTCCGAACCCAGGAAGCGGGTCGGAGAAGGAGCTACTGGGGCAAAATAGGTTGTTGAGCTCCCCACCGGAGGGGGGGGGGAGGCAAGAGCACTCCCATCTGCATTTGGGCATGGATGGACCTTCTCATCACACGGTCCAAATCGGCTTCCGACAGGCTGCGTGTTGATCTCAACGAGGCCACCGAGGCAGGCCGGGAGTGCCGCCTCGATGACCTCGATGGAGATCGGGTCTCCCCCTCCTCGGGACCCGGTGAAAAGCATGGAGACCGGGTCCGAGAAGGAGGAGACCTAGACCTGGAAGACCTAGAGAGAGAAGCCCGCTTAGCTGGAGGGGCCAAAGCGGAGGCCTCGGCCCTCCGCTTATGGTGCTTCTCCCTCTTCTTTTCCTTCCTGGCCTCTCCCTCCTCCGGCACAGAAGCGAGAGTTTGAGTCCCGGCTGGGGGGAGAGAGGCAGGAGTGGCCACCACCAAGGCCTGGGAGGAGGCCACAGAAGTACCGGAGGCCGAAGCTGAATCCGGGGGCAAAAGTCCTGCCAGGATCAGCTTCGACCTCCGGTCCTTCAGTGCCCTAGGGTTGAACGCAGCGCAAATCGTGCAACCAGAAGATAGGTGTTCAACCCCAAGGCACCGGACACACCGAGTGTGGCCATCCGCCGGTGAGAGCTTATGGCCACACACGGTGCACTTGGAAAAAAACAACTTTGGGGCCTCAGACATTTTTTTTTTTTTGACTACAAAAAAAACCACACCCACACGTAAGGCCCCAACTGACAAGAACACACTCACACACTACGAACCAGCGAAGGGAGGGGAGGAGAACACAAATTACCACAAAAAATAAATAAATATAGGGTTTTTAATGCTAAGGAACCTAACCAGACACACTTTAAGGGGATTTATAAGAAAAAGGTAATCAAAATCACTTATCTAAGCAGGAGCTCGTAACCTAGCTGCTGAGTTTAAGCGCAGCAAACTAGAACTGAGGTCAGTCAGGGTTAGCAGGGGGTTATGGGTAAGGGGAGGAGCTAGGAGCTCGGATCTATTAGCTGTGAAATAAGTTGCCGGCAAAGGTTGCTGACAAATGAAGTTCCTACTTCAGATAAATGCAGCATCAGCAACATTTCCTGTCATAACTTCCAAATGAAGCCTTTAATCAACAGTATAGGCCTTGCTGTGCTAGTCAAATTAGAAACAGAAGTATATAAAAATTCCAGTCAGAAAAAAAAATGCAGAATACATTACTTCAAGCACTTATAGCGAAAAAAAGTATATGGAAATAATTCCCAAAAGGTTTTTTATCTAAGCTCAGCAGCTGAAAAATACAGAGTAAGGAGCAGTCTTCTCAGAGATCCTTCTCTTATTGTGGGTCTGAAAGACATCTCTGCTTTCAGGTGATTGGTCAATCACACCCACAAACAAGCAGGAAGATGAGCACTGAGCTTTGGTAGACTGTCAGAGCTATGGTAGCAGGGCACTACTACCTATATTCAAGTAAGGCAGTGTGTTTGTTGAACATCCCCCTACTTTAATTCATGCTTCTGATCCTTCATACATATTACTAATTAACTTTATTATTCTATCAGGGAACGCAAATGCTTTTTTTTCCCTAGTCATAAAATTCCATCTTACTTTGTTGAATGTTTTCTTTATATGAAGGCCCACCAGCAACTTTTGTATTTTCTTACATTCTGCTTCCCTCTGGATCACCATTGCTCTTTTGATGATGTGAAATGTTGCTGTCCCTCCACATCTCTCAATTTTTACAACACATTTGCCACTGAAGATGCTGACTTCAATGAAGGTAAAGGGTCCCCCAGATCTCCACTGGATGATGTCTCCTTGGAGACATCTTTGAGATTCTCAGGCAACAGGGTGAATGGTATACCCCCTCCCAAGAGAAGTCAGTTTTTCTGGAACCTTTTGTGTCTGGCCCTAAGTACTGGGTGATTCCCTTGATAGATGAGCTTATAGATCTAATCTCTCACCAGATGTGGAAGAAATGGATACTGTAGAATCTATTCTGTGTCACCCTGATAAATTTGTTGCACCACACTGGAGCAAGGCAGTTCCTGTTGATACTTTAATTGTGGCATCAGCTACAAAGAAGGAGCTGGAGGATCAGAGCTGCACTGTCAATTCCGCTAACAGTGAGTCCAGGGCATTGGACAGATTAGGAAAGCAAGTGTTTGCCTCGATGACCTTTACCTTATGGCCTTCTGAATTACTTGGCACATTTCACAAGATTACAGTGGGATTTGACTAAGGAACTTTCCAATTCCCTCTCCGAGTCCATGTCCATGGAGGACTACAGAAAGTCTTCTTCACAACTGGCCACTCTCTTATCCATGTATAATGCGTCTATGAAGCTAACTTCTCCATGCTGCGGAGAGTACCTAATGGGCATATGGTTCAGGCATTGCCATTAGATGACATGCCTGGATGCACCTGTGTGTCCTTATGGAGCCTTTCAAGTCTTCTTTCATCAATGACCTCTTTGATGGAACATCTCTAATCCCACTATATAGGAAATCCTTTCCTGGTGTGAACAAGATGGAAAGACCCTGTCTGCCATAAGAATAAGCTTTTCTACCTGTTAACAATCCTTTGTTGATATACCAAATACTGACATACTGTCTGTCTGAATAGCAGCTGTCTCCAAAGGAACAGCATCCTGAAAGGCCTACAGTGCTAACAGCACTGCTCTCATCTGTAGGACAATGATATGCAAACTGGCCTCTTCGGGGGACCAAGTGCCTTGGACTGTTTTCCCTAGGAACTGTCCCCCTACCAAGTCGGGGATGCATCCGTGGTCACTATGGCTTTGGGTTGAGGGAGAATGAAAGGATGGCCTTGAAGAACATGATCTGATCGCACCCACCACCAAAGGTATTTCTTGCATACCTGAGTGATCCTTATTTGGAAGTGACATTTGTTGATAAAAAAATGACAGTTGTGCTGCTAGCATCCACTGACGAATTCTCATATGAAATCTTGCCAGGGGGACTAATATTATGGCAGTTGACATTGACCCCAAGGCTTGAAGAATTGACCGGGCTGAAATTTTTGTATTGTGAACAATTTTGTTGATCTGGAATCTTATTGTCTGTACTCTCATATGGATACCATGTTGAAAACTCCCTATAAACTTCAGTGTTTCAGATGGTTGTAATTGAGATTTGTTGTAATGTACTGTGATTCTTTGAAGTGAGCAAGTTTGGAGTACCTGACCTCTCATTCTTATGAGAAGATGCCTGTTCGGAGTGGTGATGAGCCAGTTGTCTAGATATAAAAAAAAAACAGAATCCCTGGAGTTTCAAGTGAGCTGCTACCACTGTCATACATTTAAGGAACACCTGGAGGGAAATAAGAATACCAAGCAGCAGCAACCAGATAAAAAATGGCATGGACTGTTTATTTAAAGTAAATGCTTTCGGCTGCAATAATATACAGCCTTCCTCAGACAAAGTGGTACTTTGTCTGAGGAAGGCTGTATATTATTGCAGCAACTTACTAAATAAACAGTCCGTGCCGTTTTTTATCTGGTTGCTGCTGCTTGGTATTCTTATTTTCAGTTCAGTTGTTGTTTTTTTGTCTATTGAACACCTGGAGGGCTGTGGTGAGACCAAAGAGCAGGGCTCTGAACTGGTAATGACTGGTTTCCAGCTGGAAGAGTAAGTACCTTCTGGACTGTCCATTTTTATGTGATAATACATCTTGAAGGTCTGTCAAGTACATCCAGTCATCCTTGCCCCAAAAGACCAAAATATATACATACATACATACAAATAGTTCAAGCATGGGCATAAATGCCCATCTAGCTTGCCAATATACCAAAACACTTGTTCCCATAATAAGTGTCCAGGCTGTTCTTAAAAATATCTAAACTAGTGCTTGCTTTAATGTAATTTGGTAGTCTGTTTCATGCATCAGCAACTCTGTCAGAGAACCAATTAGTACACTTCTCATTCCTATAGAATCTTCTACACAGGTTGTCTGATGATTCTCTAGTATTTTTTGATAACCCCAAACATTCCCAGAGGTACTTGTCTCTAAATGCCCTATATACCTGAATAAGATCTCCTCTTAGATATCTGTAAGAAACACGTTACAAGTTCAGATGTTTTAGCCTTTCATAATAACTTAGATTTTCACATCTGTGGATGCACTTGGTATATTTCTGTTGTACTCTTTCCAGTTTACTCATGCTTGTCTTCTTATAGGGTTTCCATATTGTTATTCCATACTCAAGTATGGGTCTATTGTAACTAACTAACAAACAATGACTTCATTATTTTTAATTTCCTAGACTTTATAAATCTTTTTATACAATCTATAGTTCTATAACTATCATTAATCAATTGGTTGATATGATTAGAAAAACTCATAGCTGAATCTTCAGTTTCAATCAGTGTACTGTATTAAATATTCACCTTTCAGTTTGTCTCCCAAATCCCATATGCTTATTTTTTTTTATGTATTTATCAGCAAATTATTCTCCTGTGCCCAAATGGTCAATTTAGTCAAGTTGTTTTGCCGACATGCCTTATCTGTAACACTTGTAATTAGTTTACCCAATTTCAGGTCATCTGCGTATAGACTGTAGAGCACCTCATATAAAGTTAGGTCTGAAAGATACAATCTAAACAAGTGAGGGCCTAAAACAGAGCCCTGTGAGACACCCTGACTGTAACCAAGGATTTCACCTGTCCAGTTGCTGTATGATACATGCCATGTCCTATTTGTAAGCCATGCAGCTATCCATCTTATCAAGAGTACATCAATACCTAGCTGTACTAATGTATTAATCAGTGTTTTGTTTGACCCTGTCAAATGCTGAAGTTAAGTCTACATAAATTACATCACAGCACAATTTTTCATTCATAGCTGTTATTATATTGTTATAGAACATCATGTTAAAGGTGGTAATAGAGCTATTTTCAACATATGCACGTTGATATATGGTTTCTAGTCCCAACCTATCCAGTTCTGACAATAACTTATCCAATATTACCTTCACCATTAATTTTCCACAACATGGAAGTAGACTTAAGGGTCTATATGATTCTGGGTTTGTCCTACTCCTCTCTCCCTTAAAGACAGGTTTAATAAGCGCATGTCTCCAATCTTGAGGAATTTCCCCATATTTATATGACCTAGTGAATAATAGATATAATGGTAGCGTAACTTCTTGCTGAAGTGTTCTTAGGTCATTGTTACTAATTCTGTCTCCTCCCTGTGCTTTGTTTGGATCCAGTTTTCTGCAGTTCTGTTTTTATATAATCTAATTTGATTCCAGTATCTGGGGTTACCTGGATGTCACTGGGGTGACTTATCACCCCCTTTTGTGGAGCCAAACTGCTTTGCATAAGATTTTGTAAATATATCTATAATCTGTTGTGTCTGAGAATAAATTTTAGAATCTGCACACAGTTTATCAATTTGTGTCTTTACTCCTTCCACATCTTATGCATCTATAAAAAGGTTTCCTATATAAATATTTATTCAAATTTTTCTTGATCTTGTCTCAAACTATGCTTAATCTGTTTATCCAGCTTGTTTATTTCAGTTTTCAAAGTTGTAGTTTGACCTCTTCCATTTCTTACATTTTTTGTCTCTAACCTTAATCAGATATCTTGTTCTTATGGGAATATATCCCACTTATGTTGTATGCCTAGATCCTGATGTTAAACATTTTTTTGACTTTTTCCACATTGCATCTGCAGTTTTTCCACTGAACACCTCACTCCATATAGTTTTACATTGTGACTGTTTTGCTTCCATATAATCTGCAATTAACCTTCTGTGCATTGGTTTAGATTTCAGTTTGGCAGAATTATCAAGCAACAAATTAACCTTAATAACCCCATGATCACTGCACATCAATGGTGGTAAAACTTGACTTGAGGTTACAGTAATTTCTTTGGGAACACAAACAATATCTAGTACGTTCCAAACCCTGGTAGTTTTTTTTACAATCTGAAGCAATTGCTGTTCCTGAATATACTCTGTGAATAATTTCCTTACTAATGTTGTTGAATTAGAAGTTATGTACTCACCATAACGTTCCATCTGAGTAGGTGACTTCATTTGGATGCAACCTGTGGGTATCGGATCCGACCTCGGATCTGAGCCGGCATTTCAAAAGCTTAGGCTCCGAGCTCCTAGCTCCTCCCTCTACCCATAACCCCTTGCCAAGCCCTGACTGACCTCAGATTGAGTATGCCTATATAATACTGACTACAGTACCTGAACAAAGCAAAAAATACTCGCTGTATAAAGGTCAGGGGGATGGAGGGGGGGATGGTTGCATCCAAATGAAGTCACCTACTCAGATGGAACGTTATGGTGAGTACATAACTTCTAAATCTGAAGTAGGCAGACTTCATTTGTCTGCAACCTGTGGGACAGAGTCCCCAGCTACCTGAATCTTGGCGGCCGTCATGGAAGGATGTTTGAGCACCGCTGAGCCACAGGGTGTTCTTCGTCTGGAAACAACATCCACCTAATACTGAGAAGTAAAAGTATGAGGTGTGGCCCAAGTGGCTGCAGCAGATATCATCCAATGACACACGGGACATAAAAGCGGCTGGCGTGGAGACTGCCCTAGTAGAATGAGCCGTAACCCTCTGAGGAGCAGGTCTACCTGAAGTGTCATAAGCCTGCAGAATACAATTAGCAATCCACCTCGATAGTGTGACTTTAGAAACTGCTTTACCCAAAGCAAATTTAGCAAAGGAGGCGAACAGCTGATCTGATTGCCTGTGACCAGCTGTTCTGTGAATATAAAATCGTAATTGTCTATGAACATCCAAGGAATGCAGTTTGTATTCTCCTTTGTTTGAATACTTGGGAAAAAACACAGGTAAGTTGATTGATTGGTTGATATTAGATTCTGAAGAGACCTTTGGAAGAAAAGATGGATTGGTCCTGAGGCACACCCTATCTGGAAAGAAGGAAAGGTAAGGCGGCTTGACGCATAGAGCCTGAAGTTCAGACACTCTTCTGGCTGAAGTGATAGCTACTAAGAAGGCAGTCTTCCAGGAAAGGTACTTCAGGTCTGTAGACGCTGCAGGCTCGACGCTGCCCAGCTCGAACGCTCCGAACCCAGGAAGCGGGTCGGAGAAGGAGCTACTGGGGCAAAATAGGTTGTTGAGCTCCCCACCGGAGGGGGGGGGGGGAGGCAAGAGCACTCCCATCTGCATTTGGGCATGGATGGACCTTCTCATCACACGGTCCAAATCGGCTTCCGACAGGCTGCGTGTTGATCTCAACGAGGCCACCGAGGCAGGCCGGGAGTGCCGCCTCGATGACCTCGATGGAGATCGGGTCTCCCCCTCCTCGGGACCCGGTGAAAAGCATGGAGACCGGGTCCGAGAAGGAGGAGACCTAGACCTGGAAGACCTAGAGAGAGAAGCCCGCTTAGCTGGAGGGGCCAAAGCGGAGGCTTCGGCCCTCCGCTTATGGTGCTTCTCCCTCTTCTTTTCCTTCCTGGCCTCTCCCTCCTCCGGCACAGAAGCGAGAGTTTGAGTCCCGGCTGGGGGGAGAGAGGCAGGAGTGGCCACCACCAAGGCCTGGGAGGAGGCCACAGAAGTACCGGGGGCCGAAGCTGAATCCGGGGGCAAAAGTCCTGCCAGGATCAGCTTCGACCTCCGGTCCTTCAGTGCCCTAGGGTTGAACGCAGCGCAAATCGCGGCAACCAGAAGATAGGTGTTCAACCCTAAGGCACCCGGACACACCGAGTGTGGCCATCCGCCGGTGAGAGCTTATGGCCACACACGGTGCACTTGGAAAAAAACAACTTTGGGGCCTCAGACATTTTTTTTTTTTTGACTACAAAAAAAACCACACCCACTGAAGGCCCCAACTGACAAGAACACACTCACACACTCTGAACCAGCGAAGGGAGGGGAGGAGAACACAAATTACCACAAAAAATAAATAAATATAGGGTTTTTAATGCTAAGGAACCTAACCAGACACACTTTAAGGGGATTTATAAGAAAAAGGTAATCAAAATCACTTATCTAAGCAGGAGCTCGTAACCTAGCTGCTGAGTTTAAGCGCAGCAAACTAGAACTGAGGTCAGTCAGGGTTAGCAGGGGGTTATGGGTAAGGGGAGGAGCTAGGAGCTCGGATCTATTAGCTGTGAAATAAGTTGCGGCAAAGGTTGCTGACAAATGAAGTTCCTACTTCAGATAAATGCAGCATCAGCAACATTTCCTGTCATAACTTCCAAATGAAGCCTTTAATCAACAGTATAGGCCTTGCTGTGCTAGTCAAATTAGAAACAGAAGTATATAAAAATTCCAGTCAGAAAAAATGCAGAATACATTACTTCAAGCACTTATAGCGAAAAAAGTATATGGAAATAATTCCCAAAAAGGTTTTATCTAAGCTCAGCAGCTGAAAAATACAGAGTAAGGAGCAGTCTTCTCAGAGATCCTTCTCTTATTGTGGGTCTGAAAGACATCTCTGCTTTCAGGTGATTGGTCAATCACACCCACAAACAAGCAGGAAGATGAGCACTGAGCTTTGGTAGACTGTCAGAGCTATGGTAGCAGGGCACTACTACCTATATTCAAGTAAGGCAGTGTGTTTGTTGAACATCCCCCTACTTTAATTCATGCTTCTGATCCTTCATACATATTACTAATTAACTTTATTATTCTATCAGGGAACGCAAATGCTTTTTTTTCCCTAGTCATAAAATTCCATCTTACTTTGTTGAATGTTTTCTTTATATGAAGGCCCACCAGCAACTTTTGTATTTTCTTACATTCTGCTTCCCTCTGGATCACCATTGCTCTTTTGATGATGTGAAATGTTGCTGTCCCTCCACATCTCTCAATTTTTACAACACATTTGCCACTGAAGATGCTGACTTCAATGAAGGTAAAGGGTCCCCAGATCTCCACTGGATGATGTCTCCTTGGAGACATCTTTGAGATTCTCAGGCAACAGGGTGAATGGTATACCCCCTCCCAAGAGAAGTCAGTTTTTCTGGAACCTTTTGTGTCTGGCCCTAAGTACTGGGTGATTCCCTTGATAGATGAGCTTATAGATCTAATCTCTCACCAGATGTGGAAGAAATGGATACTGTAGAATCTATTCTGTGTCACCCTGATAAATTTGTTGCACCACACTGGAGCAAGGCAGTTCCTGTTGATACTTTAATTGTGGCATCAGCTACAAAGAAGGAGCTGGAGGATTAGAGCTGCACTGTCCATTCCGCTAACAGTGAGTCCAGGGCATTGGACAGATTAGGAAAGCAAGTGTTTGCCTCGATGACCTTTACCTTATGGCCTTCTGAATTACTTGGCACATTTCACAAGATTACAGTGGGATTTGACTAAGGAACTTTCCAATTCCCTCTCCGAGTCCATGTCCATGGAGGACTACAGAAAGTCTTCTTCACAACTGGCCACTCTCTTATCCATGTATAATGCGTCTATGAAGCTAACTTCTCCATGCTGCGGAGAGTACCTAATGGGCATATGGTTCAGGCATTGCCATTAGATGACATGCCTGGATGCACCTGTGTGTCCTTATGGAGCCTTTCAAGTCTTCTTTCATCAATGACCTCTTTGATGGAACATCTCTAATCCCACTATATAGGAAATCCTTTCCTGGTGTGAACAAGATGGAAAGACCCTGTCTGCCATAAGAATAAGCTTTCTACCTGTTAACAATCCTTTGTTGATATACCAAATACTGACATACTGTCTGTCTGAATAGCAGCTGTCTCCAAAGGAACAGCATCCTGAAAGGCCTACAGTGCTAACAGCACTGCTCTCATCTGTAGGACAATGATATGCAAACTGGCCTCTTCGGGGGACCAAGTGCCTTGGACTGTTTTCCCGAGGAACTGTCCCCCTACCAAGTCGGGGATGCATCCGTGGTCACTATGGCTTTGGGTTGAGGGAGAATGAAAGGATGGCCTTGAAGAACTTGATCTGATCGCACCCACCACCAAAGGTATTTCTTGCATACCTGAGTGATCCTTATTTGGAAGTGACATTTGTTGATAAAAAAATGACAGTTGTGCTGCTAGCATCCACTGACAAATTCTCATATGAAATCTTGCCAGGGGGACTAATATTATGGCAGTTGACATTGACCCCAAGGCTTGAAGAATTGACCGGGCTGAAATTTTTGTATTGTGAACAATTTTGTTGATCTGGAATCTTATTGTCTGTACTCTCATATGGATACCATGTTGAAAACTCCCTATAAACTTCAGTGTTTCAGATGGTTGCAATTGAGATTTGTTGTAATGTACTGTGATTCTTTGAAGTGAGCAAGTTTGGAGTACCTGACCTCTCATTCTTATGAGAAGATGCCTGTTCGGAGTAGTGATGAGCCAGTTGTCTAGATATAAAAAAAAAACAGAATCCCTGGAGTTTCAAGTGAGCTGCTACCACTGTCATACATTTAAGGAACACCTGGAGGGAAATAAGAATACCAAGCAGCAGCAACCAGATAAAAAATGGCACGGACTGTTTATTTAAAGTAAACGCTTTCGGCTGCAATAATATACAGCCTTCCTCAGACAAAGTGGTACTTTGTCTGAGGAAGGCTGTATATTATTGCAGCCGAAAGCGTTTACTTTAAATAAACAGTCCGTGCCGTTTTTTTATCTGGTTACTGCTGCTTGGTATTCTTATTTTCAGTTCAGTTGTTGGTTTTTTGTCTATTGAACACCTGGAGGGCTGTGGTGAGACCAAAGAGCAGGGCTCTGAACTGGTAATGACTGGTTTCCAGCTGGAAGAGTAAGTACCTTCTGGACTGTCCATTTTTATGTGATAATACATCTTGAAGGTCTGTCAAGTACATCCAGTCATCCTTGCCCCAAAAGACCAAAATATATACATACATACATACAAATAGTTCAAGCATGGGCATAAATGCCCATCTAGCTTGCCAATATACCAAAACACTTGTTCCCATAATAAGTGTCCAGGCTGTTCTTAAAAATATCTAAACTAGTGCTTGCTTTAATGTAATTTGGTAGTCTGTTTCATGCATCAGCTACTCTGTCAGAGAACCAATTAGTACACTTCTCATTCCTATAGAATCTTCTACACAGGTTGTCTGATGATTCTCTAGTATTTTTTGATAACCCCAAACATTCCCAGAGGTACTTGTCTCTAAATGCCCTATATACCTGAATAAGATCTCCTCTTAGATATCTGTAAGAAACATCGTTACAAGTTCAGATGTTTTAGCCTTTCATAATAACTTAGATTTTCACATCTGTGGATGCACTTGGTATATTTCTGTTGTACTCTTTCCAGTTTACTCATGCTTGTCTTCTTATAGGGTTTCCATATTGTTATTCCATACTCAAGTATGGGTCTATTGTAACTAACTAACAAACAATGACTTCATTATTTTTAATTTCCTAGACTTTATAAATCTTTTTATACAATCTATAGTTCTATAACTATCATTAATCAATTGGTTGATATGATTAGAAAAACTCATAGCTGAATCTTCAGTTTCAATCACTGTGTACTGTATTAAATATTCACCTTTCAGTTTGTCTCCCAAATCCCATATGCTTATTTTTTTATGTATTTATCAGCAAATTATTCTCCTGTGCCCAAATGGTCAATTTAGTCAAGTTGTTTTGCCGACATGCCTTATCCGTAACACTTGTAATTAGTTTACCCAATTTCAGGTCATCTGCGTATAGACTGTAGAGCACCTCATATAAAGTTAGGTCTGAAAGATACAATCTAAACAAGTGAGGGCCTAGGACAGAGCCCTGTGAGACACCCTGACTGTAACCAAGGATTTCACCTGTCCAGTTGCTGTATGATACATGCCATGTCCTATTTGTAAGCCATGCAGCTATCCATCTTATCAAGAGTACATCAATACCTAGCTGTACTAATGTATTAATCAGTGTTTTGTTTGACCCTGTCAAATGCTGAAGTTAAGTCTACATAAATTACATCACAGCACAATTTTTCATTCATAGCTGTTATTATATTGTTATAGAACATCATGTTAAAGGTGGTAATAGAGCTATTTTCAACATATGCATGCTGATATATGGTTTCTAGTCCCAACCTATCCAGTTCTGACAATAACTTATCCAATATTACCTTCACCATTAATTTTCCACAACATGAAAGTAGACTTAAGGGACCATATGATTATGGGTTTGTCCTACTCCTCTCTCCCTTAAAGACAGGTTTAATAAGCGCATGTCTCCAATCTTGAGGAATTTCCCCATATTTATATGACCTAGTGAATAATAGATATATTGGTAGCGTAACTTCTTGCTGAAGTGTTCTTAGGTCATTGTTACTAATTCTGTCTCCTCCCCGTGCTTTGTTTGGATCCAGTTTTCTGCAGTTCTGTTTTTATATAATCTAATTTGATTCCAGTATCTGGGGTTACCTGGATGTCACTGGGGCAACTTATCACCCCCTTTTGTGGAGCCAAACTGCTTTGCATAAGATTTTGTAAATATATCTATAATCTGTTGTGTCTGAGAATAAATTTTAGAATCTGCACACAGTTTATCAATTTGTGTCTTTACTCCTTCCACATCTTATGCATCTATAAAAAGGTTTCCTATATAAATATTATTCAAATTTTTCTTGATCTTGTCTCAAACTATGCTTAATCTGTTTATCCAGCTTGTTTATTTCAGTTTTCAAAGTTGTAGTTTGACCTCTCTTCCATTTCTTATATTTTTTGTCTCTAACCTTAATCAGATATCTTGTTCTTATGGAAATATATCCCACTTATGTTGTATGCCTAGATCCTGATGTTAAACATTTTTTTGACTTTTTCCACATTGCATCTGCAGTTTTTCCACTGAACACCTCACTCCATATAGTTTTACATTGTGACTGTTTTGCTTCCATATAATCTGCAATTAACCTTCTGTGCATTGGTTTAGATTTCAGTTTGGCAGAATTATCAAGCAACAAATTAACCTTAATAACCCCATGATCACTGCACATCAATGGTGGTAAAACTTGACTTGAGGTTACAGTAATTTCTTTGGGAACACAAACAATATCTAGTACGTTCCAAACCCTGGTAGTTTTTTTACAATCTGAAGCAATTGCTGTTCCTGAATATACTCTGTGAATAATTTCCTTACTAATGTTGTTGAATAAATATTATCTGTTTCTGGTAAATTTAAGTCCCCAGCTAATGTTATTCTTCCCTCCCATGTTTCATGTAAGAAATGTATGAATTCCTCTAGGTCACCTGCACTTGACTTTGGTGGGCTATACACTCTAACAAATTATGTGTTTCAGGGTTGTCTTTATTGTCACAGTTACACAGTCTATAGTATTGGTCATTGAACATATAATTGCAGGTCTCATAGCTATGTTTAATCCCTATCATAACATCTTTTTGTTAGAATGTTTGTTACACCAAAAACATTTATATCCTGACAGACTTGGTTTCCAGTCATTGTTCTTTAACCATGTTTCATAAATTATAACATCAATCTTGTGGGAATGTAGCAAATTTTCTAGTATGCTCCTAACATTAACAACCATCAGAGACACATCAAATGTTGCTATCTGTGAAGTGTTAAATTTTCGACCTGGCAAAAGTCCTGCCTAGTGTTTGCCAAATATTGCATAATATCTGCTGCAAAAATTCTCTTCCCTGATCTTGACAAAAGCAAAAATGGACTGACCCATGACCATCTGAAACTTTTGTGTGTCAAACTAATTTGTTCAAGTTACCATGATCCAAAATTGTCTCCAGTCCCCTGTTTTCTATGGCACTAAAAAGAATCTTCAGTAAGTTCCAGATTCTGTCTGGTCTTGTGGGACCTCCTGGATGACTCCCTTCAAAATACCACCAATGATAAGTAAAAAAGGGGATACACTACATGTAAGAAAAAGGCAATATAAAGAAGAAACAGGTAAATAAAGACTTATCTTTGAACAATTGCTTGACAGCTGAGGTGACCACGTCTACTTCATTTGGCAAATATCATCTAAGATGTGTTGGGGGTTGGTACATTGTGGTTTAGGGAGAAGCTCAACAGCTTTTAATTGGCCATGAGCTACAATAATGGTTGAATCGGACCAGAGGACTGTATCCAAACCCAGTAGCTGAATGAATGAAGATTGACATCACATAAACAATTCTTGGGACCTAAAATAATATCCAGAGGTTATTATGTACCATTTTTCCAGATTCCCCCAACAAAAACAAAAATATTCCCTGATGTCTCACCAAATCAGAGGGATGCAGCAAAAGCTCAGGAAGTTTGGGAAAAAAAAAGAGGGTCATCCAGGAGGTCTCATCAGACCAGAAAGGATTCGGAACTTGAACTCAAGATTCTTTTTGTTGCCAAAGAAAACAGGGGTCCTGAGACCAAAGCAAATTAAATTAATTTGTGAAAAGGTCATGGTTCAGTCTATTCTTCTGTTTCGACACAAGGATGACTGTATGTGTTCCATCGATCTTCAGGATGCGTATTATCACATCAGGATGAACAGATGATCCTGGGTATATTTGCACTTTTGGCTAGGATCAGTCACTATCACTTCAGATCCCTGTCCTTTGGTCTCACTGCAGCCCCCCAGGGAGTTTACCAAATGTATGGCAGTAGTAGAAGTTCTCAAATAATTTCCATTATCCATTCCTTAAATTCCTGCCTTTTTAACAGGTACATATAAAACACCAGTGTCACATTTTTACTTCATTACCCTGCATTTCTATCTTAGTTTTTATTACTGCATGATCTGAAATAGTTATCAGATGCATGCTAAAGTTTTCAAATGCTCATGCTTCTTTGAAATATAATTTCTAACCAGTCTGGCCCAGTTATTGTACCTTGGAAAATAATATGCAAATTATGCCCAAGCTTGTCATGTCATCTATACCAACTACTTTCAGAAACCTACCCTTTTTGATATATTGAGTTCTTGTCTCCAATACATGCTTTCTACTAATATTTCCTGCTGAAAGCTGATTTTTCCAAAATCATCTTAAGCTCCAAAATATTTTTTGTGGAATATAAATATATGCATGTGTGATCCTCCCTTGCTAATAGCCCCTTACTATAAAAATCTACTGCTGTCTTTTATTTCTTATTTTATCACTACGATTCTCAATAACAATCAGTAATTATTACTCCCCTTTGTCATCTATCACTGATAGTCTGCTGAATATCCATCCTGAAATCCTTTCTTTGTCAAATTCACAATCATTTCTTTCCAAATGTGTTTTCTGCATAACTGCTATTTGTACTCCGGATTTCTTAATATAATTCAATATTCTTTTCTCTTTGTCTACACCTGCAAGGCTATTTACATTCCACGATAATATGGATAGAGTAGCCATTATGATAAAAAGCTATTCTGTCCACTATTACACATGACAATGTTTAATGTGCATTCCAACTGCTGTCTTAACATGCACACACTGCTTGGCAGGCTGATCTTATATATAGTCATTTCCTCTCATCTCCACCTGAACCTATGTTACATTTTTCAAGACATTTTTCTTTAATGAAAAACCTTCCAAAAATAAATACATTTTCAGAATGTCCCATCCCGTTAATTTAGAACAAATACACAAAACTACAGTGAATATATAAAGTTTACACACCCCTGTTAAAATGCCAGGTTTTTGTGATATAAAAAATGAGACCACAATAAATCATTTCAAAACTTTTCCCACTGCACAATTCAATTGAAAAACAAACAAATCTGTTAGGGGAAAAAATATAAAAAACATACAACAAGCTGGTTGCATAAGTGCGCACACCCCTAAACTAATACTTTGTTGAAGCACCTTTTGATTTAATTACAGCATTCAGTCTTCTTGTGTAGGAGTCTATCAGTATAGCACATCTTGACTTGGCAATATTTGCCCACTCTTCCTTGCAAAAGCACTCCAAATCTGTCAGATTGCAAGGGCATCTCTTGTGCACAGCCCTATTCAGGTCACCCCGCAGATTTTCTATTGGCTTTAGGTCTGGGCTCTGGCTGGGCCATTCCAAAATTTTAATTTTCTTCTGGTGAAGCCACTCTTTTTTTTTATTTGGATGTATGATTGAAGTCATTGTCATGTTGAAAGGTGAAATTCCTCTTCATCTTCAGCTTTCTAGCAGATGCCTGAAAGTTTTGGGGCAAAAGTGACTGGTATTTGGAACTGTTCATAATTCCCTCCACCTTGACTAAAGCCCCAGTTCCAGCTGAAGAAAAGCAATCCCAAAGCATGATACTACCACCACCATACTTCACTGTGGGGATAGTGTTCTTTTGGTGATGCTAAGTGTTGATTTTGCGCCAAACGTACCTTTTGGAATTGTGGCGAAAACATTCAACCTTGGTCTCATCAGACCACAATACATTTTTCCACATGCTTTTGGGAGGCTTGATTATTGTTTTGCAAATTTTAGCTGGGCCTGGATGTTTTTCTGTGTAAGAAAAGGCTTCCATCTTGCAACCCTACCCCATAGTCCAGACATATGGAGAATGCAAGAGATTGTTGTCACATGTAGTACACAACCAGTACTTGCCAGAAATTCCTGCAGCTCCTTCAGTATTGCTGTAGGTCTCTTGGTAGCTTCCCTGACCAGTTTCATCTTGTCCTTTAATCAATTTAGGAGAGAAGTTCAGTTCTTTGCAACATTACTATTGCCCCATATTTTCTCCAGTTTTTTTCACAACTGCCTTCATTGTATTCCATGGTATATCCAATGCTGTCAAATTTTTTTTGTACCATTCTCCTGACTGATACCGTTCAACAATGAGATCCCTTTGATGCTTTGTAAGCTCTCTGTGAACCATGGCTTTTGCTGTAGCAGCCAACTGAGTGAAAGTCAGGAAAATCCTACTAGGACAGCTGAACTTTATTTGGGGTTAATCAGAGTCTCTTTAATTGATGGCAGTACCCAAGAAGACTGAATGCTGTATTTAAATCAAAAGGTGCTTCAGCAAAGTATTAGTTTAAGGGTGTGCACACTTATGCAACCAGCTTATTGTACTTTTTTTATTTTTTTATATTTTTCCCCCTAGCAGATTTTTTTTTCAATTGAATTGTACAGGTTATAGGTCACACTAAAGGTGGAAAGTTTTGAAATGATTTATTGTGGTCTCATTATTTTATATCATAAAAAATGGGATTTTAACAGGGGTGTGTAAACTTTTTATATCCACTGTATGTACATTTTCAACAAATGAAGTTTAACCCTCCAGCCAGGAATAACTGCCCTAAATTGCAAGCTGTTTCCACAGGCATTAATCTAAAATTCAGGTTTCTTATGCAAAAGCATGTTCCCACTTGCAATGATTGCTTTATGATTTTTTTTTTTTCTATTCCCTGCCCAAATGTGAAAATTAGCTTTGTATACATTTCGAAAACATTAACTTTAACCCCTAAGAAAGAGTGCAAAATGTACCTTTAAGTACAACTTAACTGTGCACTGTTCTGTTAAATGCATTTAAATATTAAATGCACCCTGGCAGACTTAAGAATTAATGCTGCAGGGGAGACTACTATCTCTTATTCACCTTCCATAATTTCAAATTTTCAATGAACTGCTTACAAGTGTGGCTTTAAATTTTGCATTTCCCTCAGCAAGAAATGCTCAGAACTCTCAATATTAATTGCCAGCACCTGCAGGCAGCTCATCCCCATGTAAAATCAGTTAGCAATGAAGGAAAAAGTAGCTGACAACTTTGTAGATGCAAGAAGGTATTGTAAAGTTCACTCAGAAAAGAATGTACAGAATTCCCCTGACCAACTGTCTATATCTGTAGAGTTCTTGTATACCACTGAGAGCACTGTCAATGGGAGAAAAAAAAAACATCATCTTTCCAGATGTAAGAAACTTAGCTTTTTAAAGTTTTTGTTGTGTCTATATTTTTCAAGTCTATTTACTTACAAAAAAGCTTTTATACCTTAAGCAAAGGACATTAATTTACATACTTTGATCACACTATCATATTTTCCGGTTTACTATCAAATAGGCGATTGGACACTGTGCGATTCACATTAGTCCGAAACAACCCATTTGGTAGAATCGGAAGAGTGACTGCAAAAATGTAGAAAGGTACAACAGCGAATGCAATACAGCATTTGGTGTTGTGACTTTGTTTTTTCATGCAGATGGCACTACAGTGGGGATAAGAAAATGTACCCTTTCCCTCACTACAGTGCGATCTCGGAGTTTGTATTTCTAAGCAGCAGGGGGTATGGAGGTGCAGGGGGGCTTGCTCCCCCCTGCAAAAACATTGTGTTACTGTTGACTAGAAGTGTAGTATTTTTGGTAAAGTCAACATTTCTGAGATGTTGACTTTACAGAAATATATCCTTCTACATTTATTTGGCTCGTTCTTGTGATTTCCGATGTTATGGTTTGGAAATCTGTACACTTGCACAATGTCGGTGCGAGAATATGATAGTAAACCTATTTCCCAACCTTCTCTTGAAGTCTATATTCTTTATAACTAGAAAAAGTACTTGTTTACTATCTTTAACATATACAACAGCCACTGAAAAAACCCTCCCATTTACAATACCTGACTGCACACTATACAAAATTGTTTTACAATGTAACATGCAGATTATATCATAAAATGCTTATAACAATTTTGTTTTTAGTATTTGCATAATTTAATGTTTCTCTGTCTTCTTTAGTGTCCTTGTATACATTAATGGCATTAAGCGGGGTATAAAGTTTAACAAAGTCAACAAAAGCCCAGTCTTTCTCAGCCATTTTTTTAAATAACATTTCACAAATGTAAGTGATGCTTGCTTTATAGTCTCCCATTTATTCACTGATTTCAGTCTTGCTAGTCTTCTTTCTGATCACTTCCACCTCCAACACCAGACTCTGGTTCAAGTCCAATGTATTCCTGACTTTTCTAGTCAGCTCGTGTGTTTTTTTTTGTCTCTCAAGCATGTTTTCCTATGGAACACTGGAAGACATTTCACTGCCAAATTCTCCCTTCTACTTTCTGTCTCATTTTTTTGTTAAACTATATTTTCTCTTTAGCCTGATCTGCATCAAAATGTCTTTGATCCTTCAGGAAAAATATATTCTAAGTACAGCTCAATAAGCAGCTTGTATCTCATACCTGCTTCTCAACATTTGCTGATTGCTGTGATAAATTTGCTTCTCTTCTGCCTTGTGTATAATGAATTCATTATTTTTCACTAATACTCTTCTTCTTTCGGCTTTCTCACAGTTAGGGGTCACCACGGTGGATCACCTGTTCACTCATGCTTGGCAGTGGAGTTTTTATGGTGTTGAGTTGCCAGCCCAGTGCCCAATCTTCCATAGAAGGCACACACACACACACTCATGCCTAGGGCCAATTTAGAGTGTCCAATCCACCTACAGCATGTCTTTGGGATGTGGGAGGAAACCATAGCACCCAGAGGAAACCCACACAACCACAGGGAGGACATGCAGAGTCCACACAGAAGGCATCCCAGCCGAGGATCGAACTGGAGAGCCTCTTGCTGTGAGGCAGCAACGCTAGCCACTGCACCACCACTGCCGCCCTTTCACAAACACTCTGTTGTCCCCAATTGTTAATAATCTTCCTTTCTGTCACAGTCTTGTCAGGATCAACTCTTTCTGCTGGTATGACTGCATCTTTACTAATATAGATCTTGGCTGCTTTTTCATGGCTGAGGTTGGAGCAGACACTCTACATGCTCTTTCAATTAACAAATCTTGCTGTTTGTACTTTCATAAAATTAATAAATTCTGTTCCTTCCAGCTTCTCTGTTACAGCAGAAAATGTCAGGTTTTCTCTTTCTTGAGAAGCCTCGTAACTCAGCATTTTCTTGATTTCAGCCTTTTATTTTATGCAGTTTTATTAACTGTGCTAACGGCTGTGGTGGTGAAGTAGTTTGTGTTGTCGCCTCACAGCAAGAGGTTCTCAGGTGCAATTCTTGGCTGGAGGGCCTTCTATGCAGAGTCTTCATGTCATCCCTGCAGTCAAGTGAGTTTCAAATGCATGCAGGTAGGTGAGTGTGTGAGCCTTCTGTGAAGGATGAGCACCGGGCTGGCAAATAGACACCATAAAAACACTTCACTGCCAATCAATCTGCAGACTGGCGATCCGCTGTGGCAACCCCTAACTGGGAAAAGCCAAAAAATATCATCAGTTCATCTGAATAGCTATTTTATTTTTTTCTAACCTTTTGTTATTTGAGTTGATATATTCTTTCAATGATTCATTTATTTTAATTATCTCAGTACATTTATTTTTTTCTTAATTAATGGAAGCCATCTCTTTTGAACTGCTTTTTGTTGAACAGTTATAGGCTGCTTCTCAGCCAATGTTTTCTCTTCACCTTTTCTTTCAAGTTCACTATTTTTTTAATGTTGGTATTTAGGCAGTGCACTTACCAGTAACTGGGGTTTCCCTCAAGTAGACAATATTACTGGTTCCTGTTTCTCAGTTTCTTTTTTTCACACTGGGAATACTGAAATTAAGCCGGTGATCAGTGTGCAGCCATCTTCAAAGTCATCCTTTGGTAAATGGTGTGACTGTAACCAAGTAAACCCGCTCATTACTACTGTTCCAGTAAGCAGCTGCTTTAAATACAGCATCAGTGGAGGTATAAAAACACTTCAAAATGTGTCTGGTTACAAGAGAAACAAAATAATTCAGAGATGCTTTAATCTCTGAAGAGGGTATGATAGCAGTTTGCTTCCTCATATTTTCAAAGGAAGCAAGCAGACATTTTGACGAATGAACCTGACAGTCTAGAATTCTGAAGGATAAACTAGAAGACTATACTTTCTTCCCAAATCTATCAAAAACTTTTCCATTTTTGTCAGAAAGGATTGGACTAGTATTCACAAGGTGATTGGCAGAGTCTACTTGTAATGATCGACTGTCACATAGCCAAGTTTCAAATAACCAAGATGAAAAAAACGAAACTGCAGAAACCCAAACGGCACCCATTTATGGTAGTAAGTAAACACTTGGTTGACTGTTAATGAATCTAATGCCCAGGTAAGTATAACTCACCTAGGTGGGGGGCCACACCCCCAACTAAATATGCCAACTCCAGGATCGCACTTTAGTAGAGAACAGAGCATGACAGCCAAGTGTTTACTTATCCTTGTAAAAAGTTGCCATTCAGGTTTCTGCAGATTCATTCTTTTCATCTCAGTTATTTGAAAGTCGGCTATGTGACAGTTGGTCATTAGAAGTAGACCTGATTGGCAACATATGGTTTAGCCAAAGGATAACTGCTGCATCTGATCTGGGATTAGAAAATATATATTAATAGGTCTGGGGGACCTTATATAATCTGTTAGACTTTTCAGAAACAGGATGTTGACTGTCAGACATTATGTAGGCAGTCAACAAAACATCCTCTTAATGTTGGTATGACAGAAGGGTGAGATGCAGGATGAGGAAAATCCAGCTGAAATAACTCATAATATTTTTGTTGGGATACTGGAATTTCACTGTTTTCCCATAGGAACATGTTTTTCAATCTGTCAATAGGTTCAGTAAATGAACATTCTTCAGGGGTAAATCTAACGAAAATGAAAGTTATGTACTTAGCATAATGATAAAGCCATGTTGTCCGTCTCTGTCTGGTTCAACCTGTGGGATTTTGGATCTGTCATTGGCCAACTCTAAAGTCTTTAGCTCGCTTGGCTCCATCTCCCTTACCCACAACTCCTTGCTCCTCCTTCAGTTGCCCAGATAGAGTTTGCCCCATGAAAGAATCTGAGAGAAACGTAATTCTGAAAATGCACCCCCCCCCAAAAAAAAAAAATGATGACAACCAAGGACATTGTGGGACTCCAGAAAGTGCAATGTCCTCTTATCTCAGGAGAAGAGACTTGCCAGGTCAACAAGAAGGTAGAGGGTAGGAAGGCTAAACCAAATGGAGACAGACAACATAACATTTGTATCAGTGTTGCCTGCTCTGTCTTGCTTTAACCTGTGAGACAGTCTTCAGCCACAAAAAATTCCTTGGCAGAAACTAAGGAAGAGGATACTCCACAACACAGTAATCCAAAGGAAAAAAGAAGTTATATACTCACCATAACGTTCCATCTGAGTAGGTACTTCATTTGTCTGCAACCTGTGGGTATCGGATCCGACTTCGGATCCGAGCTGGCAGCTTACCAAGCTCCAAGATCCGAGCTCCTAGCTCCTCCCCGCTACCCATAATCCCCTGCTACCAACCACATTACCTCAGATCGTTTTTTTTTTTTTTTGCCTTACCAACCTGGAAACACAAAAAATCAACTGCAAAGGTGATCAGAAAATCCCGAAAGGTTCAGGGGATGGCAGGGGGGTCAGTTGCAGACAAATTAAGTACCTACTCAGATGGAATGTTATGGTGAGTACATAACTTCTTTATCTGAAGTAGTTACTTCATTTGCTCTGCAACCTGTGGGACAGAGTCCCCAGCTACCTTATAAGAACCTGGGTGGTCCTTATGGAAGGATATTCAAGCACCATGAGCCAAAGAAGCCCTACTTCTCGAAATCACATCTAATTTATAATGAGAAATGAACGTATGAGAAGAGGACCAAGTAGCTGCTGAACATATGCTGTCCACTGGAACCCTAGACCAGAAGGCTGTTGAGGTGGCTACAGATCTTGTAGAATGAGCACGGATACTAACCGGGGCTGGTTTGCCAGACAATATATACCCCTGAATAATACACTGATGGATCCAATTTGCTACAGTGACTTTGGAAATGGCTTTACCCATGGCTGATTTTGCATACGAGACAAACAGCTGGTCCGACTTGTGAAACTCTCTAGTCCTATGCAAGTAGAAATGCAGCTGTCTGTGTACATCCAATTTGTGTAATGTGTATTCTCCCTTGTTCTGAAATGTTGGAAAAAACACTGGTAGATTTATCAATTGATTTATATTTGCTTCTGAAGCAACCTTAGGCAAGAAAGACGGGTTAGTTCTGAGGGACACTCTATCTTTGTGAAAGATAAGGTAAGGAGGTTTCATACACAAGGCTTGTAATTCTGAAACCCTTTTGGCCGAAGTAATAGCCACTAAGAAGGCTGTTTTCCATGACAAGAACTTCAACGGAATTGAGGCCGCGGGTTCGAAAGGTGGACTTGTCAAGGCTTGCAAGACTAGAGTGAGATCCCATGGGGGAACCACAGACTTTATCGGTGGATTTAAAAGGAAGATGCCTCGTAAGAAGGTTTTGCACAACTTTGTAGATGCTAAGGAACCTATGCCATCACCCCCATGAAAATGGGAGATGGCCTCCAATTGCACCTTAACCGTAGAAGCGCTTGCTCCCTGTCGAAAGATCAATGAGAGGAAGTCCAGGATGGTCGGAATAGGGACAGTAAATGGGTCCAAGCCCTTATCTTTGGCCCAAATGGAAAAATGTCTCCATTTACTGTTGTAAAGTTTTCTGGTAGATGGCTTATGAGCCGCAACCAGAATGGCCTTAACGGGAGATGAGATACCGGGAGTCCTAGCCATTAATGGAAATGGATCAGCCAAGCCGCAAGCTTGAGGTTGACCAGGTTGGGCAATCCGCGGGATGAGAGATCAGTTCTGGACTGGGATCCAGAATCCACAGAGGAGCCACACTGTGAAACTGCAGAAAGGGGAACCAGATCTGCCGAGGCCAGAATGGGGCTATGAGGATAACTCTGCTCCCCAACCGACAGGCTTTCTGAATGAATTTCATCATGAGTGGAAGGGGGGGATAAGCATAAAGGAGCCCGGGAGGCCAAGCATGGACTAGAGCATCTCTGGATGTTTCCCCTCTGGGGGGAATTATTGCAAAGTACTCGCTGCATTTTGTGTTTAAAGGAGAAGCAAAAAGATCGCAGCGAGGCTGACCCCATTTGTGGAAGATCTGCTTTGCAACAGATGGATTCAGAGACCACTCGTACGGAGTGAGAAGCACCTGACTTAGCTTGTCCACTAATATGTTGGATCGTCCCGGGATGTGCGTTGCTACCAGAAAACGGTTGGTGATCGCCCATTCCCAAACTCTCATGGCCTCTTGACACAGGGGGTAGGATCTGGTTCCTCCCTGTTTGTTTATATACCAGACTACAGATATGATGTCTGTCTGGATCGCAATAGTCCCCAGGGGAAGAAGGTCGTGGAGAGCTTGCAACGCCAAAAGCACCGCCCTCATCTCTAGGACACTGATATGCAATGCGGTCTCTAGGGAAGTCCATGTGCCTTGAACGGATCTGCCTGAACAATGCCCCCCCACCCGAGGCGAGAAGCGTCCGTGGTCAACGTGGCTTCGACCGGGGGGATCACAAAAGGCCTCCCTTCTCTGAGTTCCCGCGCATGCAACCACCAAAGAAGGGAGTCCCTACAAACTCTGCACAGCAGTATCGGCGTGTTCAACGGGTGGAGCAAGAGGGACCATTGGACTTGAAGGGTCCATTGTAATATTTGCATTCGCAGACGGGCATGGAGGGAAAGACTGATCGCTGCTGCCATAGACCCTAGTGCCCTCAGGACTAACTCCGCTGAAGGAGAAGGACTCCGGAGAAGGGCTAACACCTGATAAGACAAGCTGTTCAGTCTTGACTGATGTTAGAGTAGCTCGAGAGATTTGAGTATCCAAACTGGCCCCTATGAATTCCAGGGCTTGAGTGGGGCACAGGCAGGACTTCTGCAGGTTTACTGAAATGCCTAGGTTGTGGGCTAGAGTCAGTGCGTAATCTCTCGCTACAGAGAGCTGATGCCTGTTGGTCGCGGTAAGGAGCCAGTCGTCTAGGTACGGGAAGACCTGAATGCCCTGAAGTCTCAGGTGGACTGCAACCACCGCCATGACTTTGGTGAACACTCTGGGGGCTGAGGTGAGGCCGAATGGAAGAACCCTGAATTGATAATGACTGGATCCGAGCCAGAAGCGGAGAAACCTCCTGGATCATCGGTCCATCAAGATGTGGTAGTACGCATCCTTGAGGTCTATGGAGCACATCCAGTTGTTCTCCCGCAGAAGGGGGAGGATAGATTGAAGAGTGACCATCCAGAACTTTTCCTTGGGTATAAACAGGTTCAGAGCGGAAAGGTCTAAGATGGGTCTGAGGTCCCCCGTTTTCTTTGTCACCAAAAAGAACCTTGAGTAATAACCCAATCCAGACTGATCTGGGGGGATGGGCTGGATGGCTCTTTTTCTTAGCAGCTTCAAAATCTCTGAAGCCGCTGCCTCCCTCTGATCGGGTGGGACATCGGGGAGGCGTCTGGTTTTGGGGGGAAGATTTAGGAAAGGAATGAAATAACGTCTGGAAATGATACGGAGCACCCATCGATCCGTTGTAAGGGACTCCCAGTTTGACAGGTGCTCCGTCAACCGCCCCCCGACTGCCTCCAGAGAGGGACTGTCGGGCAAACCCTCAGGGCTGTTGCGCGGGTCTGTCTGAGAAAGGTTCTCTAGACCCGAAATTACGCGGCCCCCCTCTGCCTCTGGGCCGGTGTCCACCTTGTCCTCCTCTGCCTCTAGAGGACGAGTGGTCCGCAGTTGGATGGGATTGCTGAGACTTGCGGAACCACAGCTTCTTTTGTCCCCTCTGATTCCTGGAGAAGGATCTTTGGGGACTAGAGAAGCGGACTCTGACGGCAGACAGCGTCTTCCCATCCTTTTCGCTTTGAACCAGCGTATTGCGAATGGTCTTGCCGAAAAGAGCAGAACCGTCACAGGGGGCATTCGCGAAGGACGTCTTGAAGGGATCCGCGAAGTCGCAAAGATGGAGCCAGGCGTGACATTGTAAGACGACCCCTGCTCCGCTGGCTCTAGCGGTTCCCTCCGAAGCATGAGAGAGGAGCCACATAGACGTATTGGAGATGGATTTCAGAGTGGCCATTCGTGTCGTAAACACACTCCTGTCTCCGACCGACATGGACTCCGGGGGGGCTGCAGCGTATTCCTTGATCAAGTCTCACTGTAGCCTGATGGTATGTGCCATATAGTTCAGCGCCCTTATAGAAAAGGTCGCTGAAGCAAACATCCGCTTCCCAATCTGGTCCAACGCTCGAGATTCTTTATCTGGCGTGTGGACCAGAGAACTCTCCTGAGCGAGTTCTTTCTTGGTGGCCACCACCAACATGGCATCAACAGGGGATCCTTTGGCCCATGATTGCCTATCTGTGGGGGGATTCAGTATTTTATCGGGATGCCTAGGAATAGGCTCCATGGTGTCGGGCTCCTTCCACGCCCTGGTGGTAATTAAGTCCACCAGGGGGTCGGCTGGAGGGGACACCCAGGAAGTAGATGGGCCTGCCTCAAATGCCTCCAGGAACACAGATTCATCAAGGGAAGGTTTTTGGGCAGACCACCCCCCTCTAATACGCAACATTTCCATGATGTCTCCAAAGGAGACATCTTCAGGGGGTGACCTTGGGGAACCCCCCTATCATCTAAGTCCGTGTCGGTGGTAATGGACTCGGGGGAGTCCAGGTGCCTCCTTTTACACCGTCGTTTCCGAGGAACCTCCTCGGTAGGGCTATCCGAAGAGGGCTAGTCCACGGGTTGTTGTTCCTCCACAGGAACTAGCTGGAGGACTTGGGCAGGCTGTCCCGATGGTCGGATGATGGAAGACAGACCCTCATACAGTGGGGGTACGGGTGGATCCAAAGTCCGAACCGGGGATCTGGAGGATCTCGACAGTACCCTCTCCACTACCTCAAAAGCCGAAGGAGAATCACCCTTGCCAGCCTCTGAGAGCAATCTCCTCGGCTCCGAGGAAGGGATCGGGGTCAGAGCCGAAGCAGTCGGCGCCGAGAGAGAGGTGCATTCCGAAGCCAACAGCTCCGAAGATACAACAACTCCCTCGGATCCGATGCTCAGCCCTGAGAGCTTGGATCCGACAAGCTTGAGGGCACAGTCGGCGAAGAGACCAGCGCTATCGGCGCTGACAAATCCCTGGGTCCGAATGGGCCCGGATCCGATGACTCCGAGATCCGAAAACGAGTCGGAGAATGAGTGATCGGGGCAAACATGTGGGCTGCACTCCCCCCCAGAGGGGGGGGGGCAAGAGCACCCCCATCTGCATTTGGGTCTGCAAGAACCGATGCATCATCCGATCCATATCCGCTTCGGAGATGCTTTTGGTTGACCTGGAAGAGGTAGTGGAGGTGGGCCGGGAGGGCCGCCTTGACGACCTTGAGGGAGACCGATCTTCCTCCTCTGGCTCCGGCGAGAAGCTAGGTGAACGGAGCCGAGAGGAGAAGGATCCGGAGACCCCGAAGGAGACTTAGCTATTTTTGCTGGCGGAGCCGAGGGGTGAGACTCGGCCCGCCTTTTATGGGATCTATGTCCCTCCTTATCCTTGTGCCTCTTTTCTCCTTAGTTGAGGAGGCACTAGTTTCCCCAGAGCCCAAACCCGAAGAGGGAGGTTGGGTCCCGGGTTGAGATGAGGGAACAGAGGGCGCCGAGGCCGCTGAGGCAGCTGGAGCCCGAACGGGAGAGGAAGAAGCTGATTCCTGGGGGAGCTTTCCTGCCAGGATCAGCTTGTTTTTCCTATCCCGAAGTGCCCGGGGGTTAAAGGCCGCACAGATCTGGCAAGCCTCTAAAAGATGGGCTGCCCCCAGGCGCAAAACGCACTGAGTGTGGCCATCAGCTGAGGAAAGCTTGTGGCCACACTCAGTACATTTGGAAAAAATGGCCTTAGGCCCTTCCGCCATGTTAAACACTCACACACACACCCAAACGCTAAGGGGGGAGGGGGAGTGACAAAAGAAAAACTAACTGTACCAGAAAAAATTAAACTAGCACTAAAAAGGGGTAGAAAAAAGGTTTACTACTACCACACACACACACGATTTTTGAAACTTTAGGATGAAGTTATGACAGAAACGATCTCACCCAGCCAGGAGCTCTTCAAAGGGAAATCTTCTTCAGACGCGGCAAAAAACGATCTGAGGTAATGTGGTTGGTAGCAGGGGATTATGGGTAGGGGGAGGAGCTAGGAGCTCGGATCTTGGAGCTTTACCCACAGGTTGCAGAGCAAATGAAGTAACTACTTCAGATCTATGGATCTAGACTGACTATCCAGCTTATAATGTGGCAGAAAAGTATGGTGACCCAACCAAGTAGCAACTGTACAAATACCATCCACTGATACTCTAGAAAGGAAAGTTCCAGAAGTAGCCATAGCTCTTGTTGAATGATTCTTAGGCTTGTGTGGAAGAGTCTTGCCTTTTAAAGAGTACACAAACAAAATACAATCCGACAGCCACATGGGTAAGGTTACTTTAGACACTATTAAGCCCAGTCTGGATTTTGAAAAGAAGTCAATCAACTGACTGGCTTTTCTGACACCTTTGGTATGATCCAAATAAAATCTCAATTGCCTATGAACATGCAAGCAATGCAAAAGGTATTTAATTTTGTTAGAGAAATTGGGAACAAATACAGGAAAGTGACCAGAACTGTTAATTATTCTTGGAAGCCACCTTTGATAGAAAGGAAGAATTTGTACTAAGAAAAAACCTGTCTTTATGGAACACCAAATAAAGAGGCAAAAAGTCAATAGCATGCGACTTTGAAACCCTTCTTGCAGAAGTAGCTCCCACCAAAAATAGTCTTCCAGGACAAAGGCTGAAGGAGGACCTGCAGAATGAAAGACAGATTCCAAAGAGGAAATAGAAAGACAGATTCCAAAGAGGAAATAGATCCCGTACTAGGGAACAGAGTGAAGATGCATCTTTGAGGAATACCTTGGAGATCTTGAGTGAAGCCAAAGGCACATTATCAATGCCAACACGAAAGTTAGAAATGGCTGCCAATTGCACCTTAATAGAAGAAAAACTAGAACCTGATTGAAACAACTTAGAAATCCAAAAAGGATTCAAAAGGGGTGGAGAAGGGTTAGAGTCCCCAAGACCCTGCCCACAGGAACTTCTTCTATTTACTAGAACAAACTTTTCTAGTAGATTGCTTTTAAGAAGACAATATTTGAACAATAGCCTGTGAAAGCTTGGTATTTCTGGCCATCAAGGGAATCTGGAGGATCAATGCAGTCAAATTAAGAGACTGAATATTGGGGGAGATCCAGGCCTGCTGGATGAAAACAAGATTCGGAATGGGATCCAGTACCCAGAGGGGTACTTCAGATGAGGCCAAAGGCAGGAAAACCACACCTGACAAGGCCAAAGGAGAGTAATGAGGATCACTGTAGCTCTGCAGTGGGCTGCTCTCTGTAGAAGCTTTACCATCAATGGTACTGGGGGATAAGAGTAAAGAAGCCCCGGGCCAAGAGAGCACCTGGGTGACTGTGCAAGAGGGGGAAAAATGGAGTAAAAGCTGCTGCACTTGGTGTTGGATGGGGAGGCAAACAGATCAAAACACAGAGAGCTCCAATGCTGAAAAATCAGAGCTGCCCCTTTTGGATTTAGGGACCACTTGTGAGGCAATAGAATGCTCCTGCTGAGGCTGTCTGACATCATAAACCATTGAGAAGACATTACCCACTGCCAAACTGTCATGACCTCCAGGCAAAGGGGATAAGAATGTATTCCCTGTTGTTGAGATAACAGATGACAGACATACTGTTTATCTGTATCACAATAATACCCCTGGGGAAAGGCATCCTGAAAAGCCTGCAACACAAGGAGAATTACTCATCTCCAGAACATTGATGTGAATGTAGGACTCTGTGGAAGGCCAGGACCCTTGAACTGTCCTCCCTTCATAATAACCCATCCTCCCCACTCCAGGAGGGAGGTGTCCATGATCCTCGTAGCCGAGGGAGAAGGGATTACAACTACACTCCCTTCTGTTACCAATGGAGACTGCAACCACCAATGAATTTGCTCATGACACACTTTCAATAACCGTATAGGGAAATCTAACAAATGAGTAAGGAAGGACCACTTAACAACCAGAGTCCACTGTACAGCCCTTATTTGGTATCTGGCTAAAGGAACAGACACTGTTAACATTGCCATATAACCCAGAAGCTTCACAATAGAGTGTGCCAGTGTCTTCGGAGTTGCAAGATCTGACAGGGCCTAATCATGAAGGCTACAAACTCTGGAGTACAGCAGCCTGGTGATTTGGTTGATTGTGTCTAAATGATACCCCATGAATTCTAAAATTTGTACAGGCTGAAGGTCTGATTTTGAAAAACTGACTGTGATACCTAAGTTATCGCACAGTTGGAAGTCCTTGTGTTTGATCATCAATGTCCTTGTGGGGATGTGAGGAGCCAATCATCCAGGTATGGAAAGACCTGGAATACTTGCAGCTGAAGCCAGGCTGCCACCACTGCCATGTACTTGGTAAACACCTGGGGGGCTGTAGTAAGACCCTGAAGTGGTAATGATTGGCCCCCAGACAGAAACTTAGAAATCTCATGGAATATCTTTCTATCTTGATGTGTTGGTATGTGTCATTGAGGTCTGTTGAGAATGTTCCATCGTCCTTTCTCAGAAAAGGTAAAGCAGGCTGCACCATGACCATCTGGAATACGGTCTTTTTGATAAACAGATTTAATTTGCTTAAATCCAAGACTGGTCTGAAGTTCTTTGTTTTCTCTGGAAATAAAAATAACCTGGAATAGACCCTGGGTTCTTTTTGGTGTGGAAGGACCTCCAGAATTATTTGATTTGTAAGCAGGTTGCAAGTTTTTACAGCTTCAAAAAGTCTCTGATGGGGTGGAACATCTGGGCGACATTTTGGGTGACAATACGACTTTCAGCACCTAGGCATCTGAGGTGGTGGCCTACCAAGACTTTGGGTGGAGAGCCAGATGACCTCCGATTGCCTCCAGAGAAGTGCAGCCAGGCAACCCTTCAGGATCCAAAAGTAAACCACTACCAGGCTGAACAGGATCCCCAAATTATACCACGTACAACAACAGAAAGTGCCACTTTTAATACTACTTTCCAGACCTGTACCCACCAATTTTTCTTTCATCACCAATCCAACCTTCAAAAATGGGCAGAAAATCAATATACCTACATTGTTTAATTTCATCCTCTAACTTAGATAACATATCTTCCTTGTAACCTTTTTCAATAAACATATTGACAATAAATCTTACTTCCTTTTCAAACTTCGAATCACTGGATGCCATTCTGGAGGCACATATCAATTGCCCTTTCGGAATATTGTTTTTCATATACAGGGGGTGATTACTATAGTGCAGATAGCTGTTGACAAAGGTATTTTTTCTAAAAATCTTGCTACTAAATTCACCAACATAATGTTTCCATTCAACCGTAATATCTAGAAAATTAACTTGTAACCCTATATCACCTGTGGTAAACTTTAAAAAATCAGACTGTTCATTCAAGTTATTAATAAAATCAAAAACTTCCTTCTCTGTACCTTCAATAACAAAAAACAAATCATACATAAATCTAACATAAAACTTAACCTGAAACTTGGTCATAGCAGGTTTCAAAACCTTCTGCTCCCACCATCCAAGCACTAAATTGGCATAGGATGTGGCTGCAGCAGACCCCATGGCCCCCAACTCCCTTCAGTTGTTTATAAATCAAATTATTAAACATAAAATTATTAAACAACAAAAGTCCTAAAAGTACATTACAGACATCATCAGCAGAAAAAGAGGTGAAAGTACATAAAAATTGCTTAACATATCCAATACCCATATCATGAGGTATACAGTTGAACAAGGAACAAATATCAACTGTAAACATAATATTTCGCTTAGGATCAAATTCATACTCCAAATTGAAAACTAGGAGTTTATTTAAAAAATCCCAGGAATCTAGGATATAAAATTCCAAATGAATTCAATAGGAAATCATGAAATAAATAAATCCCTTCAGTCACACATTTTGGTGAAGATACAACAGGTCGGAAAGGGGGGGGGTTCCTGGATCCTTATGGATCTTAGAGATCCCAAATAGGACCCCTAATAAAGGATGCTCAACCTTCATAAAATCATACATGTCCAAGGAAATATAACCTTCCATAAGCAGTTCATACAATTCATCCCAAATACTCTTATAGCAGGCTGACACCAGTGAGGCATCAGCAATAGTGTGCTCACTCTCATTACTCAACATCCTTTCTCTGGCTTCCACATATGAGTCCTGCCCCACAATAACAAGCCCCTCTCCCTTATCCACTTTCATAAATCTCAAATGTGTGAGCTGCTTTAACCCTTCAAGAGCAAATTGTTGATCAGAAGCTAAATTATAATAAGCTTTAACGGGTATACCATGTTCCAATTTCCTGATCTCTTCTTCACAGCTATTCTCAAAAACTTTCAAGGTATTAATCAAAGCTGGATTATATGTCGTGGGTTTGTAAAAAGCACTTTTTTCCTAGATACATTAGCAAAATTTAAATTACAACAGTACATTTCCAGTGTTTTCTCTTCACCTTTTCTTTCAAGTTCACTATTTTTTAATGCTGGCATTTAAGCAGTGTACTTACCAGTAACTGAGTTTTCCTCAAGTTGACAATATCACTGGTTCCTGTTTCTCAGTTTCTTTTTTCACACTGGGAGTACTGAAATTAAGCTAGTGATCAGTGTGCAGCCATCTTGGAAGTCATCCTTTGGTAAATGGTATGACTGTAACCAAGCAAACCCCCTCATCTGTTCCAGAAGCAGCTGCTTTGAATACAGCATCAGCCGAGCTATAAGAACACTTCAAAGTGTGTCTGGTTACAAGAGAAACAGAATAATTCAGAGATGCTTTAATCTCTGAATAAGGTACGCTATCAGTTTGCTTCTTCATATTTTCAAAGGAAGCAAGCAGACATTTTCACATATGAACCTGACAGTCTAGAATTCTGAAGGCTAAACTAGAAGAAACATATACTTTCGTCCCAAAGCTATCAAAAAAGTTTCCATTTTTGTCAGAAAAGATAGGATTAGTCTTCACAAGGTGACTGGCAGGGTCTACTTGTAATGATCGACTGTCTCATAGCCGAGTTTCAAATAACCAAGATGAAAAGAACGAAACTGCAGAAACCCAAACGGCACCCATTTATGGCAGTAAGTAAAACACTTGGCCGACTGTTAATGAATCTAATGCTGAGGTAAGTATAACCCACCTAGGTGGGGGCTGCACCCCCCAACTAAATATGCGAACTCCAGGATCGCAACATGTCAGCCAAGTGTTTACTTATCCTTGTAAACAATTGCCATTCGGGTTTCTGCAGTTTCATTCTTTTCGTCTCAGTTATTTGAAAGTCGGCTATATGACAGTTGATCATTAGAAGTAGACCTGCTTGGCAACAGATGGTTTTCCCAAAGGATAACTGCTGCATCTGATCTGGGATTAGAAGACAGATATTAGTAGGTCTTGGGGACCTTACATAATGTCAGACTTTTCAGAGACAGGATGACTGTCTGGCATTCTGTAGGCTGTCAACAAAACATCCTCTTAATGTTGGTACGACAGAACGGTGAGATGCAGGATGAGGAAAACCAGCTGAAATAACTCATAATATTTTTGTTGGGATACTGGAACTTCACTGTTTTCCCACAGAAACAATTCTTTCATTCTGGCAATAGGTTCAGTAAACGAACATTCTTCAGGGGTAAATCTGAAAAAAAAAAGAAGTTATGTACTCACCATAACGTTCCATGTTTGTAGTCCATCTCATCCTTCATTCTTACATATGGGATCGGACTCGGCCTATTTACAAGTTGGAAGCCTTCTAGTTGGCTTGTGGCTAGGTAAGTATCCCATGGTGCACCAGTACAATCCCCAGATCTTGTTTGCTGCTAGCTAGGTGAGATAATAACAAATATACCAAAGAAGCCAATACTAAAAGGTCTCCATAAAAAAGGATAATAATGTTTTTCTGTCTCCAGGTACTTCCAGGCTGGGGGTAGGCGGGTGGATTCATAAGAATGAATGGTGAGATGGGCTACAAACATGGAACGTTATGGTGAGTACATAACTTCTTTATGTTCTGCAGTCCTATCTCACCCTCATTCTTACATATGGGACAGCGACCCTAGGGCCTTATTCTTGGGTGGCTCAAGGAAAAATACTCCTGAGCACCGTGGAACCAAATGAAGCTCTACACCTGGAGGTTAAATCCAATTTGTAATGTGTAATAAAAGTGTGAGGGGTAGCCCACTTAGCTGCTGCACAAATATTATCAAGTGGGATCCTGGCTCGAAAGGCTGCAGAGGTAGACTGAGATCTGGTAGAATGAGCCTTGATCTTAAAGGGTAAAGGTCTACCCTTAGAATTGTAAATATAAGCTATGCAGCTAGAAATTCAATTAAAGAGTGTCACTTTGGAAACTTGGTAAGCCTGACCTGGATTCAGAGAAGGAAATGAATAACTGATCTGATTTCCTTAGTCTGGTGCAAATAAGAATGTAATCGTCTATGGACATCCAGCTGGTGAAACCTGTACTCAGCTGCGTTGGAATGATTTGGAAAGAACACCGGAAGCTCTGTGGATTGATTCAAAGTGGCATGGGAACAGACCTTGGGGACAAAGGAGGGATTAGTATGCAGGGATGCCCTGTCCTTGTGAAAAATCAGATAAGGGGGTTTAACAGACAATGCTTGCAACTCTGACACCCGTCGGGCCAACATGATAGCCACCAGAAACAAAGTCTTCCAAGACAGGAATTTCAAGAAGATGAATGAGAAGGCTCAAAGGGCGGAGAAGGCAATTTGGATAACACAAAATTTAAATCCCATGAGGCAACAGGTTCTTGAAAGGGGGGTCTTAAAGTGGCACCTTTAAGGAAGGTTTTGCACAGCTTATGTGACATCAGATTTGAATCTTGAAAACCTAGATGAAAGTTTGAAATCGCTGCCAATTGAACTCTGATAGTGGCAGCCGCAGATCCCTGTTGAAAAAGCTCAGATAGGAATTCCAAAACCACTGGAATGGAGGCAGTGTAAGGGTCAACATTGAGTTTCTCCACCCAGACAGAGAATCTTCTCCATTTACTGGAATATAGTCTCCTAGTGGAAGGTTTATGAGAAGATGTAAGGATATGAGTCACGGAGGTTGAGAAGTCGTGAAGCCTTTCTAGGGATGGAACTGGAGCAGCCACACTGTCAAATTGAGGGTGTGTAAGGAGGGATGAAGTGACCCTGACATGTGAGTCAGCAGGTCTGGAGTTGGGTCCAGGATCCAAGGATCATCCAGGAGAAGAGGCCCGAGGAAGGGGAACTAAGCCTGAAGAGGCCAGTAAGGAGCAATGAGGATGTTTGCTTTCCAGCTGTTTCGCTTTCTGAATAACCTTGGGAATGAGAGGAAAGGGAGGAAAAGCATACAGGAGACCCAAAGGCCAATCATGAACACATGAACAAGTGCGTATCTCGGTGACTCCCCCAGAGGGAGGATGAGGCAAAAGTAGCTGCTGCATTTGGCACTGACTGGACTGGCAAAGAGGTTGCAGCAAGGCTGTCCCCAATTGCAGAAAATCTATTCCGCTGTTTCCTGTTTCAGAGACCACTCGTGAGGCATAAGGATTGCCCTGCTGAGCTTGTCGGCTATCACGTTGGCTGTCCCTGGAATGTGCATTGCCACCAGAAAAAGCTGGGAAGCGATCACCCATTTCCAAACTCGCATGGCCTCTCGACAGAGTGGGTAAGATCTGGTTCCGCCCTGTTTGTTGATATACCATACTATGACATGTTGTCTGACTGTATTGCAATAGTCCCCAGAGGCAGAAGGTCGTGGAGTGCTTGCAACGCCAGCAGCACCGCCCTCATCTCTAGAACATTGATATGCAGGTGAGCCTCGTGATCTTGCCATATGCCTTGGACAGACCTGCCAAGACAATGACCCCCACCCTATCTGTGAGGCATCCGTGGTCACAGAAGCAACGGGTTGGTGAGGAACAAATGAGGTGCCCATGGTTAACTGATTGGGTAGTGTTCACCAAAGGAGGTCCTTCTTGCAAGATTCTGTTAGCAATATGTGATGACATAATGGGAGGTGCTGAAAAGACCATTGGGACGACAGGAGCCACTGAAGAATTCTCATGTGTAGCCTGGCTAGTGGCACTAGTAATATGGTGGAAGCCATGGTCCCCAGAAGCTGCAGAATAGTCTTGGCTTTGACCTTTCGTAAGGGGAGAAGACGCCAAATTTGAAAAAACAGATTCTGTGCCCTTTTGGCAAGAAGACGAGCCAACATGTCTACTGTGTCTATCTCTGCACCTACAAAAAAATCACAGATTGAGAGGGCAATAAGTCAGATTTTTCCCAATTTATAGAAATTCCCAGCTGTGCACAAAGCTGAACAGTAGTGTCCCTGGTCTGAAGAAGTAGATGCCTGGTGGGGGGCTGTCAAGAGCCAGTCATCCAGATACGGAAACACCTGGAATCCACGACATCTCAGGTGAGCTTTCACTACTGCCATACATTTGGTGAACACCCTGGGGGCTGTGGTAAGACCAAAGGGCAGAGCATGAAACTGGCAATGACTGGCTCCCAACCGAAAGCATTGATGACTCCTCGACACCCTGTCCATTTTTATGTGGTAGGTATCTTGGAGATCTACTGAGCACATCCAATTGTCTTTCCCTAATAACGGGAGTATAGACTGCAGTGTCACCATCCTGAACTTGCCCTTCTTTACTGATTTGTTCAATCTGCTGAGGTCCAGAATAGGCCTCCAGTCCCCTGTACGTTATGACACTAAAAAGAATCTGGAGTAAGTTCCAGATCCTATTTGGTCTGCTGGGACGGTTTGGATGACTCTTTTTGACAGCAACTTGTTGACCTCCACAGCTGCCTGATCCCTGTGACTTGGTGGAACATCCGGGATCTTGGGAACAACAGGTGGAAGAGAAAAGGGTATGACATAACCTCTGGTAATAATTCTTTGTACCCACTTGTCTTGAGTGATACCCAGCCAGGCTTCTGGATACAAAGAAATGCAACCCCTGACCGGCCCCAGAGAAGCACAGTCGGGCCCCACATCAGGAGTGCTGGTAAGGCCGGCCCCGAAAGGAATCGCAACCTCCCTGGTTTTGAAGACCGCCCTTGCCTCTAGGGCAGCGTCTACCATTTCCTCCACCTCCTCTGCCTCTGAAGGAGGAGTCACCCTGTGCATCCTGGTAAAACCTCTGGGACTTCTTGAACCACATTTTTCCGCACCTCTGACCCTTAGGGTTTGGTCTAGAGGGAACAGTAAAACGTACTCCCAATGCAGAGAGTGTTTTTCCTTCTTGCTTGCACCGGGTGAGAGCGTCCTTTACCTTGGGTCCAAACAAGGAGGAACCGTCGAAGGGAGCGTTGGTAAAGGTAGACTTGAACGATTCCGCAAAGTTACACAAACGCATCCAGGAATGACGTCTTAGGGGAATTCCTGAACCTGCTTCTCTACTGGCTCCATTGGCTGCATACGAAATAAGCCGCATGGAAGAGTTGACGATAGAGTTCAAGATGGACAACTGTGCAGAAACCTTGTCAGGGACTCCCTCAGTATATGTACCTTGTACAGAATCTCCTAACTCTTTAAAGAGATCTCTCTGAAGCCTCGTGAAGTGAGTAAGGTAGTTCAGCGATCTAAGGGTAAATGCCGCTGAACTAAAGATACACTTCCCGTATTTGTCCATCGTTCGAGACTCCTTATTTGGCAGACGAACAGAAGAAGACGTCTCAGCTAGCTTCTTCTTAGTGGCCACTGCCACCACCATGGCATCTATGAGAACACCTTTAGACAAAAAAATCTTTCTCAGGAGGGGCAGAAAGAAACTTATTCGGCCTACTGGGGACTGGCTCCATAGCATCAGGAGAATCCCACACCTTTCGACTAACTAGCTCCATCAGTTCATCGAAAGGTGGAGACACCTATGGGGGTGAAGGTTGACACCCGAAAGCCTTCAGGTACACCGACTCCTCATCAGAAGGGGTGACAGTGGGCTAGCCGCACCTCTGCTTAAGGATTTCTAGGATGTCTACGAAGGAGACATCATCAGAGGACGACTTGGGGGACCCTTCTGACTCCTCGAGATTAGTGTCAGAGACTCATCCTGGGAATCTACATGCTTCCTCTTACATGTTCTCTTCCGCGGGGGCTCCTCTGAAGGACATTCCGAGGAAGTCTCGGAAGAGTGGGGGCCACCAGCCTGTGGCTCCTTAGGCTGAGGATCTATGCTGTCCACGGAGGGAGTGGGAGCTGAGACAGAAGTAGGTGCTTTAGGGAGAAGAGTGTCAGTACCTCTGGTAGGAGCTGATGATCAGGACAGCACACTCCTCATCAGCTCGAATGATGACCTATCCAGCTCTGAAGACCTCCCCAGCTCCAGGGAGACAGAGGATGCCATCGGCTCCGAGACGGACATAGGGTCCAAACTCACCCAAGCCAACGCGCCGAGAGGAAGACTCGGAAATTAAGAAGATCGGTTCCAAGCATCTCTGTCGGGGCCGACTGGGGAGCTTCGGCCCCTAGACACTATGGACAGCGCTGAAAGTGTCAGAGCAGAACTTGGCTCTGAAACAGCCACAGGGGGAGCCGGAACCGAAGGTTCCACCAGTGGTACCAAACACTCCGGCTCAGAAAGACCACCATGGCTCGGAGGAGGAATGATCACAGAGGGCTGAAGAGTGGCTCCGGAACTGACTGGGTTGGAGCCAACAGCAATTTAGGCAAAGCAGATGACTTCAACAGTCTCAGCACTACCCTCTCCACATCTTCTTCCAATAAACTCCTGGAAGACCTGGATGACAGAGTAGGAGAGCGGGATCTCTGAGGTATCGGAGATTTTTATATAGCGGAGGCCGGTAGAGGATCCATAGACCGGCTCCGTGAAATGGTCTCAGCGATCGGCTCCGAAATACTTTCAACTGACCCTGTAGTCACAGTAGTGCTCTTAATTGGCACCGAGATCTGTGGAGCCGAAGATGCAGAAGACTTATCTGTTTTTGTGATTTTAAGAGGTGGCTCCGAGACACCAGCCAGTGCCGGGGAGGGCCTCTTAGAGCACTTTTCCTTTTTAGATCCCTGAGATCTAAAAGAGGAGGAAGATCTTCCTCAAATGAAGGTTTAAGAAGACCTTTTAGGATAGCTTATTCTTGCGTTCTTGCAGCACCCTAGGACTAAACAAGTGGCAAAATAAGCAGGTTTCCTGTAAATGGATGGCCCCTAGACAGTAAACGCAGTTACTGTGGCCATCCGTGATGGACATTTTCTGTGAGCATTTAATACATTTCTTGAAGCCAGATGGCTTATGGTCCTTACTAACTTTGGACATTCTCACAAAAATCACACACACAGAAAGAAGAAAAAAGGGGGGGGGGCTAAGTCCTCTAATTTAAATGTGCCTGGCCTTGCAGGAAGAGAAAGACACCATGAGGGCTAGGTCCTCTAACTTAAACGGGCCTAGCCCGGGCAAGGAAGGGAGTGGTAAACAACTAGGTCTTCTAACTAAAACAGACCTAGTTAAGAGACAAAGGCGGGAAAGTCACACACTCAAACCAGAATACAGTGAAACTTTCAATATATTAACTAAGGCAGAACTATGTTCTGACAACACCACTAATAAGCTTATGACTAAAGCAACAAAACAGAACAGAACCTCGTTCTGTTAACTACGCCAACTATTTGCGAGCGGGAATCTGCCAAAAATTTAGACGAATAAACACACACACCAAACTAAGTGCAAAAGTCACCTACAAATACCAAACTATGAATAACACTAACAGCAACACACAGGACACCAATCCGATCAGGCCAAAAGGCCAATTTAGCAAAAGAGTGCTCACAAAGTGCAAATGTAAAGGTAACTATTCTAAACTACGCTAACTATGCTAAACAATACGCTAACTATGCTAAACGACTATGATATGACAGGTTAGACTAGAAATACAAATTTTGAATAAATTCAAAAACTTAGCCAGAGCCAAACAGAAGCACAACAGAACTTGTCGACATGGCAAACGAGATCTGGGGATTGTACTGATGCATCATGGGATATCTAATTGCCACAAGCAGACTAGAAGACTTCCAGCTTGTAAATAGGCCGAGTCTGAGCAGAGGATCAGCTCTGATCCCATATGTAAGAATGAAGGTGAGATAGGACTACAGAGCATTGAATGTTATGTACTCAGCATAATGATAGCATAATGATAAAGCCAAGTTGTCTGTCTCTGTCGGGTTCAACTTGTGGGATTTTGGATCTCTCATTGGCCAATTCTAAAGTCTTCAGCCCACTTGGCTCCACCTCTCTGACCCATAACTCCTTGCTTCTCTTTCAGTTGCCCAGATAGAGTTTGCCCCATGAAAGATATTGAGAAACATAATTCTGAAAATGCACCCCCCCCACCCAAAAAAAAGATTTGCAACAACCAAGGACATTGTGAGACTCCAGAAAGTACACTGTCCGGTTATCTGAGGAGAAAAGACTTGCCAGATCAACAAGAAGGTGGAGGGCAACCCAGACATACATAATGTTTATATCCAGTGTTGTCTGCTCAGTCTTGCTTCAACCTGTGGGACAGTCTTCAGCCACGAAAAATTCCTTGGGAGAAACTAAGGAAAAGGATACTCCATAACACAGTAAGCCAAAGGAAGCTATGGATCTAGACTGACTATCCAGCTTATAATGTGGCATAAAAGTATTGAGACCCTACCAAGTAGCAACTGTACAAATACCATCCACTGATACTCTAGAAAGGAAAGCTCCAGAAGTAGCCATTGCTCTTGTTGAATGATCTTTAGGCTTGTGTGGCAAAGTTGTGCCTTTTAAGGAGTATGTAAACAAAATACAATCTGACAGCCATATGGGTAAGGTTACTATAGACACTACTGAGCCCAGTCTGGATTTTGAAAAGGAGTCAATCAACTGACTGGATTTTCTGATACATTTAGTATGATCCAAATAAAATCTCAATTGCCTGTGAACATGCAAGCAATGCAAAAGGTATTTACTTTTGTTAGAGAAATTGGAAACAAACACAGGAAAGAACCAGAACTGTTAAATGTTAGGTAGTCCAATCTCACCTTCATTTTTACATATGGGATAGGCTCTGACTCGGACGATTTTCAAGCTCAAAGACTTCTGGTTTCTTGTGGCTAAGCAGGTATCTCTTGGTGCACCAGTGCAATCCCCAGATCTCGTTTGCCGCATCGAGTTCGGATGTGCTTCTCTTGGCTCTGGCAAAGTTTTTTGCATTTTTCATTATCTACTAGTTTTCTGCATATTTACTGAATATATACATATGTGCCTTCGTTGAAGGTTGGACATCGAGCTGGCACCTCAGCGTTTCGTAAAAATCTACTGCCAATCACTAGCGGACCAGAGTTCCGCTGTGGTGACCCCTTACCGGGAAAAAGCCGAAAGACAAACAAACAAACTGAATATATACATATAATGGGCTTTATCTTAACTGTCTTCTGGTCTTGTTGACCGTAGTAGTAGTAGTATCCTGTGTACTAGTAGTTAGGAGCAATTGCGCTTTTTGCCTAAATCGTTAGTTTTTGGCAGTTTCGCCATTTTCCTGTTATTTACTGGAAAGTATACATCTATGGTTTATCTTAATCGCCCTGTGGACTTGTGTGACCAGTAGTAGTAGTCTCCTGTGTATAAGTAGTTAGGCGCAGTTGCGATTTATTGTCTAGATAGTTAGCTTTGGCGGTTTCGCCGTTCTTAATCAATAGGGGCTCCTATTGATTACTTTCCTATCAATCGATTATTGTTGACTGGTGGTCTTTAGCAGGGACCTGCTAAAGCCTTAATCTTTTTACAGTTGCAAAAGTTTTTCTCCTATCCTTTGAGCATGTGTGTGTGTGTGTGTGTGTGTGTGTGTGTGTGTGTGTGTGTGTGTGTGTTGTGGTGTACTTGATCTGTTTGAATTAAAAGACCCGGTTCTTCACAGGGCTAGGCCCGTTTAACTTAGAGGACCTAGTCCTCGTGTTTCTTCTCAACTGTATTTTTATTTAAAAATATTTCCTGTGTGACTGAATATCTGTCTGTTGTTAGCGAAAGACCTAGTTTTTTTTCTTACACCAGGCTAGGCCCATTTAACTTAGAGGACCTAGCCCTTGTGTAACTCTGCTGCAAGGCTAGGCCCGTTTTAGTTAGAGGACCTAGTCCTCAGTCATTCTCTTTCTCTTTTCTCCTCTGGTTGCTTGTGTATTGCAATGTCTAAGGATAGCAAGGAGCACAAACCCTCTGGGTTTAAAAAAATCTTAATTGGATAACAAGTCGGTTGTGTGGTATATCAACAAACAGGGCAGAACCAGATCTTACCCACTCTGTCGAAAGGCCATGCGAGTTTGGGAATGGGCAGTTTCTTCCCAGCGCTTTCTGGTGGCAACGCACATTCCGGGGACAACCAACGTGATAGTCGACAAGCTGAGCCGGGCAATCTTGCTGCCCCATGAGAGGTCTCTGAAACGGGAAATAGTGGAACAGAAATTGGGGACAACCTTACTGCGACTTTTTTGCCAGTCCAGTCAATGCCAAGTGCAGCAGTTATTTTTCCCTAATTTCCCTTCTGGGGGAAGCACCCAGAGATGCTCTAGTCCACGGGACTTCTCTATGCCTTTCCTCCATTCCCTCTTATCCCCAAAGTGATACAGAAAGCCAACCGACTGGGAAGCAAGTTAATCCTCATTGCTCCTTACTGGCCTCGTCAGGTCTGGTTCCCCTTCCCCGAGCCTCTTCTCCTGGACGATCCTTGAATCCTGGACCCAGTTCCAGATCTATTGACCCACATGTCGGGTTCACTACACCTCTCTCTCCACACCCTCAAATTGACAGCTTGGCTGCTCCAGCTCCATCTCTAGTCAGGCTTCATGATGTTTTGTCATTAGTGTCCCATATTATCCTCGCATAAACCATCAACCAGAAGGCTGTATGACAGTAAATGGAAAAGGTTCTCTATTTGGGCACAGAAAATAAAAGTGGATCCTTACGCTGCTCCCGTTCCTGTGATTCTGGAATTCCTTTCGGAGCTTTTTCAACAGGTATCTACCGCAGCCACCATCAAAGTACAATTGGCAGCTATCTCACATTTGTATTTGGGATCTCCAAATGTCAACCTTATGTCTCATAAGTTATGCAAAACCATCTTGAGAGGAGCCACTTTACTGAGACCACCATTACAGGAACCTGTGGCTTCTTGGGACTTAAATTTTGTGTTGTCCAAACTAACATCCCCTCCCTTTGAACCATCTCATACAGCTTCCATAAAGTATTTGTCTTGGAAGACTATGTTCTTAGTAGCTATTACATCAGCCAGATGTGTTTCTGAGTTACATGCCCTGTCTATTAAGCCACCTTATTTAGTCTTTCATAAAGACAGGGTTTCTTTACGTACCAATCCTTCTTTTGTTCCTAAAGTTTGTTCTTCTGCCACATTGAACCAGTCCATTGAGCTTTCAGTTTTCTTTCCCAATCATAGCAATGCAGTGGAATATCATTTCCACCAGTTGGATGTTCACAGACGTTTTTACGTTTTTATTTGCAACGGACCAAAGAATTTCGGAAGTCAGACCAGTTGTTTGTTTCCTTTTCTAATTCCAGATTGGGCTTACCAGTTTCCAAGGTGACACTGTCTAACTGGATTTCGAGTTGCATAGCTTTCATCTACAGTTCAGAGGGCAGACCTCTACCCCACAGGATCAAGGCTCACTCCACAAGGTCTCTGTCTACCTCTGCAGTCTTTCAAGCCAGGGTACCAATTGATCATATCTGTGCAGCAGTATCTTCCAATGAGCCACCCAAGAATAAGGCGTTAGGGACGCTGTCCCATATGTAAAAATGAATGTGAGATTGGACTACCTAACATAAAGAAGTTATGTACTCACCATAACGTTCCATGTTGGTAGTCCATCTCACCCTTCATTTTTACCAACCCGCCCTCCCGCCCCCATCCTGGAAGATCTGGAGGTAATACTGTAAATTTCTTGTCTGGCGGCCCTTTAGTATCGGTTTGTTGGTTATGGGGTTTCTTTCTATTTCTAGTGAGCAGCAAACAAGATCTGGGGATTGCACTGGTGCACCACGGGATACCTGCTTAGCCATGAGCCAACCAGAAGTCTTCGAGTTTGAAAATCAGTCGAGTCAGAGCAGAGGATCGGCTCCGAGCTCATATGTAAAAATGAAGGGTGAGATGGACTACCAACATGGAACGTTATGGTGAGCACATAACTTCTTTTTATTGTTGGAAGCCACCTTTGACAGAAAGAAAGAGTTTTTACTAAGAGAAAACCTGTCTTTATAGAACACCAAATAAGGGGGTGAAGAATCAATAGCTTGTGACTCTGAAACCCTTCTTGCAGAAGTAGCTGCCACCAAAAATAGTCTTCCAAGACAAAGGCTTTAAAGCTGAAGAAGTTGAAGGAGACCCTGCAGAATGAAAGACAGATTCCAAAGAGGAAATGAATCCCATACTGGGGAACAGAGTGAAGATGCAACTTTGAGGAATACCTTGGAGATCTTGCGTGAAGCCAAAGGCACATTATCAATGCCAACATGAAAGTTAGAAATGGCTGCCAATTGCACCTTAATAGTAGAAAAACTAAAACCTGATTGAAACAACTTAGAAATCCAAAATGGATAAGGGTTAGAGTCCCCAAGACCCTGCCCACATGAACAACTTTTTCTATTTACTGGAATACACTTTTGTAGTGGACTGCTTTTAAGAAGACAATATTTGAACAGCCTGTGAAAGCTTGGCATATTTGGCCATCAAGGGAATCTGGAGGATCCATGCAGTCAAATTAAGAGACTGAATACGGGGGGGGTCCAGGCCTGCTGGATGAAAACAAGATTCAGAATGTGATCCAGTACCCAGAGGGGGTACTTCAGATGAGGCCAAAGGAAGGAAAACCACACCTGACAAGGCCAAAGGGGAGTAATGAGGATCACTGTAGCTCTGCAGTGGGCTGTTCTCTGTAGATGCTTTACCATTAAAGGTACTGGGGGATAAGAGTAAAGAAGCACCGGGGCCAAGAAAGCACCTGGGTGACTGCGCAAGAGGGGGAACAATGGAGTAAAAGCTGCTGCACTTGGTGTTAGATGGGGAGGCAAACAGATTGAAACATAGAGAGCTCCAACGCTGAAAAATCAAAGCTGCCACTTTCAGATATAGGGACCACTCGTGAGGCAACAGAATGCTCCTACTGAGGCAGTCTGACAGACTGGTGGCCTCCCCAGGATGTGCACTGTCATCATTAACCACTGAGAAGACATTGCCCACTGCCAAACTCTCATGACCTTCCAGCAAAGAAGATAAGAATGTATTTCCCAGTTGCTGAGATAACAGGTGACAGACATATTGTTCATCTGTATCACAATAATACCCCTGGGAAAGGCATCCTGAAAAGCCTACAACACAAGCAGGATTACTCTCATTTCCAGAACACTGATGTGAATGTGGGACTCTGTGGCAGGCCAGGACCCTTAAACTGTCCTCCCTTCATAGTAACCCATCCCCCCCACTCCAGGAGGGAGGTGTCCATGATGCCCATAGCAGAGGGAGAAGGGATTACAACTGCTCTCCCTTCTGTTACCAATGGAGATTGCAACCACCAACGTATTTGCTCATGACACACTTTCATTAACCATATAAGGAAATCCAACAAATGAGTAAGGAAAGACCACTTAACAGCCAGTGTCCACTGTACAGCCCTTATGTGGTATCTGGCTAAAGGAAGCAACCCTGTCAACATTGCCATATAACCCAGAAGCTTCATAACTGAGTGTGCCAGTGTCTTCGGAGTTGCAAGCACTGACAGGGCCTACCATGATGGCCACAAACTTTGGCGTACAGCAACCTGGTGATTTGGTTGACTGTGTCTAAATGATACCCTATGAATTCTAAAATTTGTTCAGGCTGAAGGTTTGACTTTGAAAAACTGACTGTGATACCCAAGTTATCGCACAGCCGGAGAAAGAAGTCCCTGTGTTTGATCAACAATGTCCTTGTGGGGATGTGAGGAGCCAATCATCCAGGTATGGAAAGACCTGGAATACTTGCAGCTGAAGCCAGGCTGCCACCACTGCCATATATTTGGTAAACAGCTGGGGGGCTGTAGTGAGACCAAATGGTAAGACCCTGGACTGGTAATGATTGGCCCCCAGCCAGAAACGTTTAAACTTCATGGAATGCCTGTCTATCTTGATGTGTTGGTAAGTGTCCTTGAGGTCTGTTGAGCATGTTCCATTGTCCTTCCACAGAAAAGGTAAAACAGACTGAACCGTGACCATCTGGAATATAGTCTTTTTGATGAACAGATTTAATTTGCTTAAATCCAAGACTGGTCTGATGTCCTTTGTTTTCTCTGGAACTAAAAATAACCTGGAATAGACCCTGGATTATTTTTGGTGTGGAAGGACCTCCTGAATTACTTGATTTGTAAGCAGGTTGCAAATTTTTACAGCTGCAAAAAGTCTCTGATGGGGTAGACTTTTTGGGTGACAATATGACTCTCAGCAGCTAGGCATCTGAGGCGATGGCCTACCAAGATTTTGGGTGGAGAGCCAGATAACCTCCAATTGCCTCTAGAGAAGTGCAGCCAGGCAACCCTTCAGGATCACTGAAAGGGCCAGCCAGAAAATGCCCTGTGAAAACCTGGATTCTGCGGACCACGCCTACCTTGCAGGAGGCATCCATTATGATGACCCCCTGTCCTCGGGAGGTACCCTGTCGAGGAGTGTCTTGGGAAGAGTACTATGTTTTTCTTAAGGGATGCTTACCCTGTTCTGATTTCTTGAAAAGGGACACTGGCAGGTAGCAAAGCTCCTGTTTGCTCCTTGCCAGAGTGCCTTTAGCTTTTGCCGCAAACAAGGGTGACCCATCAAAAGAGGCATTAATGAGGGACACCTTGAAACAGTCCACTAAAAGTTACACAAATGCATCCAAGAGTGGCACTACATGACAATACCAAATTCTTTTACTTAAGATGCTCCTTCGGCTGTGTTCGAGATAAGCCTCAAGGAAACACTGGCAATGGAAACTGGGGTAGACAACTTAGTCTCCAACATATTCTGTGTTTCTGGAAACTGCTGTGTGTTGAGGGTACTTTGACACTTTAGACACTAGGTCCCACTGAAGTCTTGTCAAGTGTGACAGGTAGTTAATGGCTCTCAGTGCAAAAGTGGCCAAGGCATAGGAAAGGTTCCTTAAGCGATCAATTGTGCAAGACTACCTGTTTGGGGGATTAATCAAGGAACTCTCTTCAGAAATCTCCTCCGCTGTTGCCACCACAACAGCACTGATGGCCGGACCCTTACTCCAATGTCACCTGTCCTTGGGGGGGGGGGGACCTTATATGGCTTCCTAAGAATAGCCTCCATTGCATCAAGTTCCTTCCAAGACCTCCTGGTTACCAGGTCTATGGGGGCATTCAGAGGGGGAACTATTCAAGGTGTAGGTGGGCCTACACCAAAGGCTTCCAGAAATACTGATTCCTCCAGAGAGAGCACTTTAATGGTCCAGCCTCAGTGCTGGTGAAGAAGCTCCATAAATCCATGAAAGAGGCATGTTCCCGTGGAGACTTAGGGGATCCCTCTTGGTCCTCAAGGTCAGTATCCTCAATGACAATCTCCTCCAGGGAGACCAGGTGTTTACTGTTACACTTCTTCTTTCCCAAGAGCTTCCACTCTAACAAATCTGGAGAGTGAGGAGAAGAGTAGGGAAGCCCTACCATGGGGGGAGACTAGATGGCATAGGCTGACCAGGAAGAGACTGGTGACTGGTTGCAGGTGCTGAAGAAGAAAGGAAGGGGATGCCAGCTGGAGAAATCCAACCCTTCTCCCAAAAGAACATTCCCTCTACAATGTTGAAGGCCAAGATGGAGGCTGGCCTCTCAGGTCTGAAGGTACCAGAGACAGCCACAAACCCAAGGAAGCTGGACCTAGACCCAAAGTTGAGTTCAGCACAGAGGTGTCCAAAGAAGCTGAAGTGGCAATCCCAAAGCAGGAAAATACAGTTTTGTACACTTACCATAAATGTAGATGTCCGAGTGTATTCACTGTTGCAGTCATCACTTGCAGGTTATCCCTAATGGGTAGCCCTCGGCCGGCCCAAATACCAAAGCAAAGGGTTTCCCTCCTGCATCAGTTGTCTGGAGTCTGTGGCTGACATCAGGTCATCAGGGCTATAAAATGAGGCAGCCGACGCCATTACATCAGTTTTTCTTGTCCCCAGTGGGTATGAGCCCCCCAAGAAAGAGAAGAAAAAGAAAAAAAAGAGGGGTGGGAGGGAAACAGGACTGCACCAGTGAATACACTCAAACATCTACATTTATGGTAAGTGTACACAACTGTACTATGTTCTGTGTATTTCACTGCTGCAGTCATCACTTGTGGGAAAGATTCCCAAAGCTGAGAAACAGGGTGGAGGAAGGACGGTAGGAGCTTAAAGCAAGCACCATTTCAAGGGGATGCCAGCATGCCCTGCAGGACTGCAGATGAGAAGGTAGCCAGCTGGCAGTATTTGGTGAAAGTGGGGATGGATGTCCAGGTAGCAGCTTCCAAAATATCCTTGGTTGGAACTCCTCTCTGGAAGGCAGTGGACATAGAGGCTGCCCTCGTGGAATGTGAACTGATGGATTTGGGGAGGACTCTTTCCATGAAAGGAATAGCAAAAATGCATACAATGTGAAATCCATTTAGAAATGGTCTGTTTGGATATGGGTTCCTCTCTTCCCCAAGAGTGAAAGAGACCAGTAGCTGGTCAGTTTTTCTGACTGACTTGGTCCTAGCCAGGTAATATCTCAATTGTCTGTGCACATCTAGGGTATGCAAAAATTTTCCCCTTTATTTTGGGGGTTGGGAAAAAGGTAGGTAGATGGGTGGCCTGGTTGAGGGTAACATCCAAGACAACCTTAGGCATAAAGGAGGGGTTTATCCTAAGAGACACCCTGTCAGCATGGAAAATGATGAAGGGTTCAGTGGCCATAAGGGCCTGAAGCTCCAAAAATCTTCTGGCTGAGGTGATGGCCACCAAGAAGGCAGTTTTCCAAGAGAGGTAACTTCAGGTCTGCTGAAGCAGCTGGCTAAAAGTCAGCTTTTCCAGGACAAAGTTTAGATCCCATGCAGGAGCAGGTGGGCTTCTAGGAGGTCTGATGTGGGCAATCCCTCTAAGGAACTATTTTAACAGATGTTAGGGGAAAACTGGGCTGATCTGACTGTGTAGAGGCAGACACAGTTGAGGCATGTGTTTTGATGGAGTATGACAATCCCTTTTCTAGCAGCTCTGCAAGGTAGTCCAGAATCAATGCCAGACTGGCCTGGGTGCTGCTGACGTCTTTGCTCTGGCACCAGATGGTAAATCCTTTCCATTTGGGGGAGTATGATTTTCTAGTGCTGGGCCTTCTGGCCTCCTTAATAATAATTAAAACCTGCCTGCTGAAGGTTGTGGTGTCATCCGCCTTTGTGGAATCAGCCATGCGGACAGCATGAGTGTGGGGAGGTTTGGATGCAATACCTTCCCTTTCTCCTGAGTTACAAGGTTTGCTGTGAGAGACAGGTTCATGGGAGGTTCTTTGGCCAGACTGAGGAGCAAGTGGTACCAGTGTTGTCTGGGCCAGTGTGGAACAGTGAGGATAGCCTTTGGGCCTTCCTCACTGATCTTGAGAAGTACTCTGGAAATCAGGTGCAAATGGGGAAATGCATACACAAACAAGGTGCCCCAGTGGAAGGAGAGGGCATCCACCCTCCAGGCTTCTTGATGGAACTCTCTCGAGTAGAACTTGGTTAGTTGGCAGTTGTCTGAGGTTGCGAAGAGGTCTATGTCTGGGTTCCCCGAGGTTTTGATGAAGTCGAGAAAGGTCCCCCTGTGCAGCTGCCACTCGTGGGGATCCAGGAGGCTTCTGCTTAACTGGTCTGCCAGGGTGTTCTGTTTCCCTGGGATATACTGAGCAGTCAGATGCAGTCCCAGATTTGAGGCTGACTACCAGATTTGCATAGTTAAGCAACACAGGTGTAGGAGTGAATACCCCCGGCTTCTTGATGTACCATATTACTGTTGTGTTGTCTGTCTTGACTGAGAGCACTCCTGATCTCATGTGATCCCTGAAAGCTTGGATTGCCCTGTGAGCCACCAGCATTTCTTTTAGGTTGATATGTAGGCCTTGAACCTCCTGTTCCCAAATGCCCTGACTGCACATACTTCCTTGGTGTCCCCCCAAGGCTGTGTCTGAAGCATCTGTAGTGATGGTTTGGCCCTATGGGAGAGTGATAAAGGGTAGACCCTTGTTCAGAGTACATGCCTCTGCCCACCATAAGAGTTTTTAAGAATGGAATCAGGGGCAGCTGGTACTACAGTGACTAAAAGTGTTGGCACCAAAGGTTCTTGAGGCACCACTGTAATTTGCTCATGTACAGTCTGACTAGCAGAATCAGCAGGATGCCATGTATCCCAGTGCTTGCAGGAATTTCCTTGCTGTGAGGTGGGTCCTGTGGGCCAGCTGTGGAAATTAAGAGTGGAGGAAGGTCTGCTGTTTTGGAGCGAGGGAGGCTGTGTTGCTGTGTCTACTAGAGCTCGCAGGAAGGATAACCTTCTTGTGGGCAGAAATTGGGACTTCTCCCAGTTGATAGTGAATCCCAGGAAGGCTAGGAGAGTTTGAACAAAGGTGAAGTCCTGCAGGAGTCTTTCCTTGGTGTCTGCCTGGATGAAGCAGTTGTCCAGGTAGGGGTAAACTTGTATGCCCTTCTGTCTTCAGTAGGCAATGACAGGAGCCAGGCACTTGGTAAAGACTCCTCTGAAGTGCAGGAAACTCCTGCAGGACTTCCTTATGGGGATATGGAGGTAGGCATCTTTCATATCTAGGGTCACTAGCCAAGCATTAGGTATTAGTACTGGAAAAAGTTTTTGTAGGGTCAGCATTTTGAATTTTGGGACTGGGAGGGGCAGATTCAGAGTGGATAGGTCGAGAATAGGGCGCCAAGTGCCCTCCTTTCTGGGTACCAGGAAAGTACAGTTGTGTACACTTACCATCAATGTAGATGTCCGAGTGTATTCACTGTTGCAGTCATTACATTTGAGTAATCCTGCTGGCAGGTTGCCCTCAGTCGGCCTGAATTCCAAAGTCTTGGGTCCTGCGTTGGTTGCTGTCGCCTCTTCCCTGATGTCAGGTCGTCAGGGGTATAAAACATGCAGTCGACACCATTTTCTTCAGTTTTTCTTGCCCCACATGTCAGGTGCCCCCTAAAAGGGTAGCCAAATTATATATATATATATATATATATATATATATATATATATATATATATATATATAAATACATGCACCAATATCAACTTTACCTTCATCTACAAGCAAATACACCACATAGGTTGTATAAATCAGAGAAGGAAAGATACGTTTCAGTAGAAAAAATGGGGGTGGAGGGTGGGTAACCTGGACTGCAACAGTGAATACACTTGAACATCTACATTTATGGTAAGTGTACACAACTGTACTATGTTCTTTGTGTTTCACTGTTGCAGTCATTACATTTGGGTAGAGTCCCAAAGCTATGGTTGGGTGGCTGCAGCTAAACAGCATTAGGAGTGGCTATGAGGCCCTGCAGAACTGCAGTGGCAAAGCCTGCCCTGGATTTAGAGTAAAGTGGAAGATGATAATGCTTTGTAAAGGTGTGCAATGAACTCCAAGTAGCAGCCTCTAAAATGTATTTGGTTGGTACTCCTCTGAGAAAGGCTGCTGAAGTGGCTGCAACTCTGGTTGAATGTGGCTTAATGCCCTTAGGCACTGGCTTGCCATGCTGTGAATAGCAGAAACGAATGCAGTGGCCTATCCACTTTGAAATAGTCTGCTTGGAGATAGCCTTTCCTTGTGATCCTGCCGCATATGCCACTAGTAATTGCTCTGACTTTCTGAAAACTTTAGTTTTGTCCAAATAGAACCTAAGCTGTCTGTGTACGTCCAAAGAATGCAGAATTCTCTCCCCCTTGTTCTGTGGATTTGGATAAAAAGTTGGCAAATGAATAGTTTGGAACTCATTACAGCCGAGTGACACCTCCAGGTGCATCTGCAGTTGCATCCTACTGCGCCTCTAGGTGTCAAATATTGCTTGTTCATATTTGTATTAATAATTCCAAAACCATACTAGATAGTATCAGAATATTTTATCTTGAAGGATACATGATGGCAAACACAACTGTATTGAAATTTAACCTCTGTCAATGAGTATTTATTAGAACTGTAAAGTGATAACTACATTTTTAAAGGCTTAAGCCACACCCACTGGGAGTTAAAGGTACACAGTCAAAAGAGCTGTACTGGAGGGAATGAGTTAAGGGCCACACTGGACACCACCTTAGGCATAAATGTTGCGTTTGTCCTCAGAGAGATCCTGTCTGGATAAAAAATTATAAAAGGTTCCACAGCCATGAGAGCCTGTAGCTCTGACACTCGTCTTGCAGAAGTTATTGCTGGGAGCGGAGCTGTTTTTCCAAGATAAAAACTTTATATCCGCAGTAGCAGCTGGCTCAAAAGGAGGTAGGGTGAGTTTTTCCAAGACATAATTGAGGTCCCATGCAGGTATTGGCAATCTCCTTGGAGACCTTAAATTTTTGGCTCCTCTGAGGTACTGCCTTAATAAAGGATGAGAAAAGAGTGGTGGCTCTGTATTGTATTGCGCCGAAATGGCAGAGGCATGAATTTTAACTGATGAAAAAGATAGGCCTTTGTCCAGCATCTCAGTTAAGTATTGCAAAATCTGAGGAATATTTGGTACAGCTGTATCATTTCCTTGAACTTGGTTCCAAGCACAAAATCTCTTCCATTTTCCAGCATAGGATTTTCTAGTACTAGGCCTTCTGGCTTACAAAATGACATCCATCACAGCTTTACTGAGAGGTGTGCTTTGTATGGCTACATTATCCGCCATGCTGCCAGGTTCAGAGTCCGGAGTTGGCTGTGAAGAATCTGATTGTTTTGTTGGGACAGTAGATGAGGTATTTGAGGTAAGGTCCAGGCTGGGCATTGAGACAAGTTCCTTAAGATCGGATACCAGTACAGTACAGTTTTGTACCTACCATAAATGTAGATGTTTGAGTGTTCACCCTGCTGCATTCATCACACTTGGGTTATCCTGCCGTCAGGCGGTCCCGCAGTTGGCCAGAGCTCCAAAGTCTTGGTCTGGCGTCGGTTGCTGTTGCTTCCTCCCTGATGTCAGTGTGCCAGGGGTATATAAGAGGCATCCAACGCCATTTTCTTCAGTTTTTCTTGCCCCAGATGTCAGGTGCCCCCAATAGGTATGCAATACTTATTGCTATATAAAAATATACAAGTAAAAATAAAACAATACTTTCAGTCACAAGCAAATACACCACAGAGGTTAAATAGGATAGAAAGGTATGGATAAGTCCAGCTAGTTCAGAGGGGATGGAGGGAGGGTAACCTGGACTGCAGCAGGGTGAACACTCGAACATCTACATTTATGGTAGGTACAAAACTGTACTATGTTCATCATGTTACCCTGCTGCAGTCATCACACTTGGGTTGAATCCCAAAGCTAAGGATGGGTGGTGGAGTTAAACAGGGTTAGAAGAAGCTAGTAGGCCCTGCAAAACTGCAGTGGCAAAGCCAGCTCTAGTCTTAGAATATAGAGGTAAGTGATAGTGTTTGGTGAAGGTGTGCACTGAACTCCAAGTTGCAGCTTCCAGAATATCCTTGGTTGGCACCCCCCTGAGAAAGGCTGCTGATGTAGCTGTAGCCCTGGTGGATTGGGGCCTAATGCTAGCAGGTAACTGTTTCCCATGATGCGTGTAGCAGAAATGTATGCAATGTCCTATCCATTTTGAAATGGTCTGTTTTGAGATAGCTTTTCCTTGTGATCCTGCAGCATAGGCTACATTGAGCTGGTCAGAGTTTCTGAAAGCCTTAGTTTTATCCAAGTAGTAACGTAATTGTCTGTGAATGTCCAAAGAGTGCAGGAGTCTTTCTCCTTTGTTCTGGGGATTTGGGAAAAAGGTGGGCAAATGAATGGTTTGGTTTAGGGCCACACTGAATACCACCTTTGGTATAAAGGAAGGGTTAGTTCGCAGAGAGACTCTGTCTTGATGAAAAATGAGGAAAGGCTCCACTGCCATTAGTGCCTGTAGCTCTGAGACTCTTCTAGCTGAAGTTATTGCTAGCAGCAGGGCAGTTTTCTATGAAAGAAACTTTAAATCAACTGAGAAAGCTGGTTCAAAGGGCGGCAGTGTAAGTTTTTCCAGAACAAAGTTGAGATCCCAAGTAGGTGTTGGTGCTCTCCTGGGCCGTCTTATGTTTTTAGCCCCTCTGAGGTACTGTCTTAGGAGTGGATTTGAAAATAAAGGAGGATCTGTGCTGTAATGAGCTGAAATTGCTGAGGCATGGATCTTAATAGATGAAAAGGAAAGTCCTTTGTGCAACATCTCAGTTAAATATTGTAGAATCTGAGGAATGTTTGGATCAAGGGGATTATGGCCTTTAGCCTGGTTCCAGGCACAAAATCTTTTCCATTTGTCTGAATAAGTTTTCATGGTGCTGGGCCTCCTGGCCTCCAGAATGACATCCATAACAGATTTGGATAGAGATGTTGGTTGATTGTTTAGGTAATTTGTCATGCAGCCAGGTTTAAAGTCTTGAGCTGGCTGTGTAGAATTTGATTGTCTCGCTGGGTGAGCAGGTGAGGAATTTGTGGTAAAATCCATGGTGGGCCGTGGGCCATGTTCTTTGGAATTGGATACCAGTGCTGGCGTGGCCCATCTGGTACAATGAGTATCATTTGTGGCCTCTCTAATCTGACTTTCAGCAGCACCTTTGCTAGAAGAGGCAGTGGAGGAAAGGCATACACTGTTAATTGTCTTCCAACTGAATGAGAGGGCGTCCACTTTCCAAGCTTGTGGGTGGAATGTCCTTGTACAAAATTTTTGAAGTTGGTAGTTTTGGGGGTTGGCAAACAGATCTATGTCTGGGCGACCCCATTTTTGAGTTATCATTGCAAATACTTGTGGATCCAGTTTCCACTCGTGGGGATCCATGATGTTTCTGCTTAGGTCGTCTGCCAATATGCTTTTCTTTCCTGGCAGAAATTGTGCTTGTAGTTGAACTTGGTAAGACAGTGCTGTGTTCCACAAGGTCATTGCTTGCCTGCATAGAGGGTAGGAATGTGTGCCCCCTTGCTTGCTGATGTACCACATTACTGTGGTATTGTCAGTCTTTATTATTAGTTGTCCTGCGTGTAAGAGGTCCTTGAAAGCTGTTAGGGCATTCTGTACTGCTAGCATTTCCTTTTGATTGATATGCAGATGCCTTTGATCTGTAGTCCATTTGCCCTGAATGCACTGTCCTGCCATGTGTGCTCCCCAGGCATAGTCCGATGCATCTGTTGTCATAGTTTGCCTGGCTGTGGGTAATGTGAAAGGCTGACCCTTGTTGAGGTGACATGCCTGTGCCCACCATAGAAACTCCTGTTGATGGCAGGGAATGAGTGGTATAATTGTTTCCAAGCTGTGGCTGTGCTGAGTCCATACGCTTTTCAGGTACCATTGTAATTTCCTCATATGCAGTTTTGCAAATGGTATTAGTAGTATGCAAGATGCCATGAATCCCAAGGCCTGCAGAAGTTTTCTTGCAGGGAGTTGGGTCTTTGTTGCCATTATTTTGAAGTATTGAGTCAGCTGTTGTTGCTTGTCTGGCGTGAGATAAGCCATCTGGGCTGTTGTATTCAAGCTGGCACCCAGGAATATTATGTTTTGTGAGGGCACTAGTTTTGATTTCTTTTCGTTTACTGTGTACCCTAGGCAACTTAGAAGGTGTTTGACAAATGCCAGATGTTTTAAAAGAATGTCCTTGCTTTCTGCTTGGATAAGGCAGTCGTCCAGGTATGGATATATTTGAATTCCTCTTAGTCTGCAGTATCCAATTACTGGTGCCAGGCATTTTGTGAAGACCCTGGGCGCAGTAGATTAGCCAAAGGGCAGTGCAGAAAATTGATAATGGGTTGAACCTGCAATGAAGCGGAGGTAACTTCTGCAATTTTGTCTGATAGGGACATACAGGTATGCCTCCTTGAGATCCAACGTTACTAGCCAAGCCTTCTTGCTCAGCATGGGAAGAAGCTTCTGTAGTGTTAGCATCTTGAATTTTGGTACTTGCAGATAGGTGTTCAGAATTGAAAGGTCCAGAATGGGTCTCCTTGCTTTGTCCTTTCTGGGGACTAGAAAGAGTCTTGAGTAAAATCCTTGTCCTTGCTCCTGTGTAGGTACCTGTAGAATGGCTCTCATGTCCATGAGAGCTGTAACTTGTTTTTGTGCCTCTGCCATTGATTTGGTGGCAGGTTTGGCATTCCTTTTATCCTTGGCAAGGTATGAAAGTGGAATCTGTATCCTTGTGAGACAATGTTTAGGACACATTTGTCTTTTGTGATGATGCGCCAGTTGTCTGCAAAAAGTGCTAATTTTCCTCCCAAGGGAGCTGCCAAGAGAGATTTGCTTGGTAGTTGGAGGGTTGAGTCATTGTGTTTATCTTCTGCTAGCTTGGGGCCTGTCTTCACCTCCTTTCTGGGTTGTGGCACCCCATTGGCGAGGTTTGTAAGGGCCTTGTGACTGACCTCTGCCCCTTGGGCGTCTGTATTTGCCCCCCCGTGGTCTGTCAGAAGCTGGAAAGGACCAGTTTTTTGTTGGCCAATTTCTGCTGAAACGAGGGGGTTGTACCTGTAAAAAATCCTTGATCGTCTGCATAGACTTTGCCTTATCCTCCATTTTCTTTAAAACCTCTTCTGCTTTGACACCAAATAAGGCATCCTGCTGTAAAGGTGCATCCAATAATTTTGCTTTAACATGATCAGGTAGGGTTTGTTCTTTTAACCAAGCATGTCTGCATATGACAGACCCAGTAACAGCTGCTCTACTGGAAGCTTCCAATGAATCAAATCCACATTGTAAAGTATGTTTGCCCACCTGTTCAGCTGCATGCAACAGATCCTGCATTTCCTTGAATTCAGCCTGTTCAGAATGCGTGCTCAGTTTTTGTTTTAATTGAGACATTACGAAATGCTGATATTTCAGCATGTGAAACTGACAATTTAATGCTCTTATAGCCAGAGTAGCTGAGGTGTATATCTTCTTTCCCCATCTATCTAAAGCTCTGGAATCCCTTTCAGAGGGTACAGGATTTTTAGCCATAGAAGCTTTAGCCCCTTTGGGACCCTGGGAAATTGTTTCTTGGTCAGCCAGAGGGCTTTTGTAAAGGAATTTGTGTGTGTTAGGTACTCTGTAGTATCTGTCTGGTTTGGCTGGAGCAGGAGGTAGGGAGTCTGGATTTAGACTAGACTCTAAGTAAACATCATCCACAATATCTAAAACTGGAGGGGTAGCAAGTGGTCTCTGCTGGGGTAGTAAAAGAAACTCTCGGAGCCTTTTCTTAGAATCAGAGTAGTCCTGGCCTTCCCAGTGGAAATGTTCCCTCATGGTATGTAAAGTTTCCCCAAAGGAGTAGTCTTCAGGGGGAGATGCTGAAGGAATAGAGTCTTCAGCATTAGAATCTTCATAAGGGGGAAAAGCGTAATCCTGTTCCTCAGAAGAATCTAAGGAAGTAGAAACCTGGTCAGTGGAAGCATAGTCCTCCTCTTGTCTTGGCCTTTTATCAGGAGGGGGATGGGAACCCTTGATTAGGGAAATCAAATCTTCAGCCATCTTAAACATCTGTTTCTTAGGCATGGGGCCTTGAACAGGAGACTGATGTACAGTCTTTTTTGGTTTTAATGGAGATTTTAGCTTAGCATAAGATTTAATGGTGAGTGTAGTCGGTCTGAAGACACCTTCTGAAACCGAAGGTGTTTCTACTGCACCGGGATCACCTTCTGCTCTGGTGTCGGAAGGGCCTAATGAAGATGGTTGCGACAGCCTAGTACACTCCGCTTGAGAATCCGAAGCTGTCTGGGGTTCCAGTTCTGCGGTCGTCAGGGGCTGCGTAGGTGCCTCACTGAAAACCGGAGAACCGGCGACAGGCCCAGCAGAGGCCTCGGAGTCTGGCTTGGTTCTAGGCTGCCTGTCCTTATCCTTGCGTTTTTTATGCATGCCGGTCGTCGGCTTCTCCGACGGCATGATATAATTAAATTTCCTACCAAAGTAATGTTGTGCGAAGTCAAAACAGCGTTTGATAGTTCGTTTATTAAACCTAGCACAAAACCGACAACCTGTGACGTCATGGTCTGGGCCTAGGCAAGGAATACAATAAGAATGTAAGTCCTTATGAGGTATTTGCCTCCCACAAGAAATACAATTGTTAACTTTTTCTGACATTGGACTGAGGCAAGAAAAGGTTCCCCAACGGGGTACTTAGCTTTATTGAAGACTCCGGACTGAAATTCGATTAAAAAATCTCAGGTGTCGGCCGACCGGCACTTGTGAACTGTTTCTGCTTCGGGCACCACGCAGCAAGAAAGACTGAAGAAAATGGCGTTGGATGCCTCTTATATACCCCTGGCGCACTGACGTCAGGGAGGAAGCGACAGCAACTGACGCTGGACCAAGACTTTGGAACTCTGGCTGACTGCGGGACTGCCTGACGGCAGAATAACCCAAGTGTGATGACTGCAGCAGGGTAACACGATGAACACTGGCGGGGCCAGTCTGGGGTAATCAGAATAATTTTTGGTTTCTCCTGTCTGACCTTTAGGAGTACCTTGGGGAGGACAGGCAGTGGTGGAAAGGCATATACTGATAGGTTTTGCCAGTTGAAAGATAAGGCATCCACTTTCCATGCTTGCTGTGATAAGTCCTTGTGCAGAATCGTTTTAGTTGAGGAGGCAAATAGATCTATGTCCGGGCATCCCCATTTCTTTGTAATCATGCTGAAGGCTTGTGGATCCAGGTGCCACTCGTGGGGATCCATGAGGTTTCTGCTTAGTTCATCTGCCGAGTATGTTCCTTTCCTGGCAGGAATTGTGCCTGCAGATGAACTTGGTAAGTCAATGATGTGTCTCATAAAGCCATGGCTAGTCTGCAAAGGGGGTAAGAATGCGTGCCCCCCCTGCTTGTTTATGTACCACATGACTGTGGTGTTGTCTGTCTTTATCAGTAGTTGTCCCGGATGAATTAGGTCCTTGAAGGCTGTCAGGGCATTTTGAACAGCTAGCATCTCTTTTTGATTGATATGAAGATGCATTTGGTTTGTGGACCAGGTGCCCTGAATGCCTCTTCCTGCCATGTGGGCCCCCCAGGCATAATCTGATGCATCCGTTGTTAGGTTCTGCCTGGCTGGGGGTAGTGAGAATGGCTGTCCCTTGTTTTGGTGACAAACCTTTACCCACCATCGAAACTCCTGTTGCAGGCAGGGAATGAGAGTAATCATTGTTTACAGGCTGTGGCAATGTTGTGTCCAGACACTTTTTAGGTACCACTGAAGTTTCCTCATATGCAGTCTTGCATATGCAATTAGTAGGATGCAGGATGCCATGAAGGCCAAAGCCTGTAGAATTTTTCTTGCAGATAACTGGGTCTTTGTTGCCATTCCCTTGAAATAGGTATTCAGTTGCCTTTGTTTGTCTGGCGTGAGATAAGCCATCTGGGCAGTTGTATTTAAGCTTGCACGCAGAATTATTATCTCTTGAGAGGGTACTAGATTTGATTTCTTTTTGTTGACTGTGTACCCTAGGCATGTTAAAAGTCTTTTCACAAATGCCAGATGCTGTAGTAGAATGTCCTTGTTCTCTGCTTGAATGAGGCAGTCATCCAAGTAAGGCTATATTTGTATTCCTCTTTGTCTGCATAAAGCAATTACTGGTGCCAGGCACTTTGTGAAGACCCTGGGCGCAGTAGATAAGCCAAAGGGCAGTGCAGAGAATTGGTAATGCTTTGAGCCTTTGAGCCAGCCTTGAATCTGAGGTATCTTCTGCATGATTGTCTGACTGGGACATGCAGGTATGTCTCTTTTAGGTCTAAAGTCACGAGCCAAGCCTTTCTGCCCAGCATGGGCAGAAGCTGCTGTAAGGTCAACATCTTGAATTTTGGTATATCCAGGAAAGTGCTTAGAATAGATATGTCCAGTATTGGTCTCCATGCTTTGTCCTTTCTGGGTACCAAGAACAGTGGAGTAAAATCCTTGTCCCTGCTCTTGTTGTGGCACTTGTTGAATAACCCCCATGTCCATGAGGGATGATACTTGTTTTTGAGCCTCTGCCCATTGATTTTTTGGCAGGTCTGGCCAACCGTTTGCCCTTGGCAGGGTATGGAAGTGAAACTTGTAGCCTTGTGACACTATGTCTAGAACCCATTTGTCCTGGGTTATAATGTGCCAATTTTGAGAAAAAAGTGCTATTTTCCCCCCTAAGGGTGCTGCCAGAAGATAAGTGCTTGGTGCAGGCAGGGGGAAGTCATTGGGACTGTTTCCTGTATGGTTGGAATTTGTCTTCTCCACTTTTGGAGGTAGAAGCACCCCACTGCTTAGACCTGTACGAACCTTGCAGCTGGATCTGCCTCTAGGGCATCTGGATCTGCCCCTTTGAGGTCTGTCTGACACTGGAAAGGACCAATTCTTTGTAGGCCAGTGTCTGCTAAACCTAGGTGGCTGTACTTGTAAAAAATCTTTGACCGTTTGCATAGATTTAGCTTTGTCCTCCATTTTCTTTAACACCTCTCTTCTGCCTTAACACCAAACAAGGTATCATGCTGTAATGGTGCATCTAATAATTTAGCTTTGACATGATCAGGCAGATTTTGTTCCTTTAACCAAGCATGCCTTCTAATTACAGAACCCATAACTGCGGCCCTGTAGGAGGCCTCCAGAGAATCAAAACCACATTGCAAAGTATGCTTTCCAACTTGTTCAGCTGCATGCAATAAATCCTGCATTTCTTTGTTTTCTGCACATTCAGAATTTACCAACATTTTCTGTTTAAGCAGTGTCATGATATATGGCTGATATTTGAGCATATGAAACTGGCAGTTTAAGGCCCTTATAGCCAAGGTAGCAGATGTGTAAATCTTTTTTCCCCATCTATCCAGTGCCCTAGAATCTCTGTCAGAGGGGGTAGGGTTTTTTGCAGTGAAAGCCTTAACCTCTTTAGGGACCCTGAGAAGTACTTTCTGGGTCTGCAGCAAGGTTTTTAAAAAGGAATTTATGAGAGTCAGCAACCCTGTAGTATCTGTCAGGCTTAACAGGAGCTGGAGGTAAGGAGTCGGGGGTCAGACTAGACTCTGAAAACACATCATCAACAATGTCTAACACAGGTGGAATAGCTAGAGGCCTGTGTTGAGGTAGTAAAAGGAAGTCCCTGAGCCTCTTCTTAGATTCTGAAAAATCTTGTCTCTCCCAGTGGAAATGCTCCCTCGTGGTATGCAAGGTTTCCTCAAAAGAGTAGTCCTCAGGAGGCGAGGCTGAAGGAATAGATTCTTCAGCATCAGAATCCTCATAGGGGGGAAGTGAATATTCCTGTTCAGAAGAGGAATCAGAGGAGATGGAAACCTGATCTGAAGATTCATAGTCTGTCTCTTGCCTAGGCCTCTTATCAGGAGGGGGATGGGAACCCCTGATCAAGGTAATTAAGTCTTCGGCCATTTTGAGCATTTGTTTTTTGGGCATGGAGGTCTGTCCATGTGGCTGGTGAACTTGTTTCTCTGCCTTTAAAGGTGCTTTAGTCTTTGCTTTTGAAGCTGAAGTTGGTTTAATAATTGTTTAGGTTTGAATACACCCTCAGAAGCCGATGCTTACTCAGTGGCTCCAGACCCATCTGAGGGAATAGTCTCCGAGGCTCCAATACCTTGAGTTTCCAGCGGCCTGACTGACTCCACATGGGAGTCTGTAGTGGCCTGCGACTCTAAAGTAGCGGGTGTCAGGGGCTGCGAAAGCGCCTCACTGAGTACCGGCGACTGGCTTAGGAGAAGCTTCGTCATCAGTTTTGGACCTCGGTTGCCTATCTTTTTCCTTTTCTTTGCTTTTTTTGTGAATTCCGGTAGTCGGATGGCTATCCGACGACATTGTATAATTAAATCTGCACCCTAACTAGCTTAATGCAAAATCGTACCGACGCTTAATAGTGCATTGGTTAAATCTAGCACAAAACCGACAATTTGAAACGTCGTGGTCAGGGCCTAGGCAAGGAATACAGTAAGAATGAAAGTCCTTATGAGGTATTTGCTTCTCACAAGAAATACAATTATTAACTTTTTCTTACATCAGTCTGAAGCAAGAAAAAAGTTTCCCCAACGGGGTACTTAGCTTTTAATGAAGACTTTGGATCTGAAACTCGAACACAAAAATCTCAGGAGTCGGCCGACCGGCACTTGCGAACTGCTTCTGCTTCGGGCACTGCGCAGCAAGAAAGACTGAAGAAAATGGTGTTGGCTGCATGTTTTATACCCCTGACGACCTGACGTCAGGGAATAGGCGACAGCAACCGACGCAGGACCCAAGACTTTGGAATTCAGGCCGACTGAGGGCAACCTGCCAGCAGGATTACCCAAATGTAATGACTGCAACAGTGAAACACGAAGAACATCAGTCTGGAATAAAACCCTTTTCAGCCTGTTCCTTTGGCACAGGTTGCACAGTGCCTTGGGCATAAAGCTTTAGGATCTGGCAGACTGCTTCTACTCTCTGATTTGCTGGTACATCTGGGAAATCTGAATATCTGGGATTTTCTTTGAAAGAGAATCTGTACCCGTTGGTAATAATTTTTAGGACGCATAGATCTGAGGTGATGGCCTGCCAGTTCTGTATCGAGAGGAAAAGTCTTCCACCTAGTCTCTCTGGGGTGGGGCAGAGGGGAGGGGAGAGAGTCACTGTGATTCCTTGGAGAAGGGAGTACGCCTAGAACTCCCTTGCCTAGACGTTGCAGTGGTCCATTGTCTGGATCTCTGCTGGGTTTGGGACTGGTGCCTGGAAGGCCTGTCCGTGCGCCCCTTCCTCTGGACAGCTTTTGTTTGGGTAGAAGAAGACCAATGCTTTGTGGGAAAGTTCCTACTGAACCTGGGAGACTGTACCTGCAGAAATTCCTTCACAGTCTGCATAGACTTGGCCTTGTCTTCCATTTTCTTAATAACCTCCTCAGCCTTAGGTCCAAAAAGCTGGTCGTTGTACAGAGGGGCATCTAATAGTTTGGACTTTACCTGGTCAGGCAAAGGTTGTTCCCTTAAACAGGCATGCCTACGGATTACTGAGCCAGATACTGCAGCCCTGCTGGAAGCCTTCAAAGTATCAAACCCACAATTCAGGGAATGCTTGGCTACCTGGGAGCTGGACTGTTTAAGGTCTGCTAGTTCCTGGTTGTACTGCTGTCAGGCAGGGTGGGCATTTTTTGTTTTAATAACTCCAGCACATTTTGCTAGTGTTTCAGCATATAAAATTGACAATTCAGAGCTCTAATGGCTAAGGTAGCCGAAGTGTAGACTTTCTTTCCTAGTTTGTCTAAAGCTTTGCTCTCTTTATCAGTAGGAATTGTTTTTTTAGAGGAGCTAGCTCTAGCCACCTTGGGACCCTAAGTAATGACCACTGGGTCAGCTGTAGGGTTTTTAAAAAGATACCTGTGGGTGTCTTGTACCCTATAGGTTCATAGGTAGGTACTAGGCTATCTGCCCTAGGGCATTTATAAGCCTAGCCAGAATTTGTTGGCTTTTGCCTCCCTTTTAGACTAGATTCCTGAGCCTCTGTCCAGCAGGGCCGTAGAAGTGATCCCAGGAGCAAATTTACGATTTCCCATCCACTCATCAAGATTTCTCTTGAAGAGGGTCAGTGAGGGGCTCTGCCTAACATGGACTGGGATTCTATTCCAGAGCACGGGAAGGCTTTGGGATATGAATCTATCCCTCCAGCATGTCCTATTTATTGTTAAGGTTTAAATCCCTGGAGCGTGTAGCTCTAATGGATCTGGTTTTCTTAAGGTGGAGCATGTCCAACAATTCCGAGTTGGACATGGCCTTGTATGTCAGGCAGAGATCACCTCTGAGTAGGCGGTAAGCAACTGAGTAGAGCTGGAGTTTCTTTACTCGAGCTGCATAGGGCATCTGTTTGAGGCCCACGATCCTCTTGGTGAAGAATTTTTGAGGTCTCTCCAGCTGTTGCAGGTTTTGGGTAAGGTACATCCCAAAAGGGGCATTGTACTCAATTATGGGCCTGATGAGCGATGAGTAGAGGGGCACAATGACCTCTCGATCTAGATGTGAACCCTTTTGCGGGCTATACAGAAGGTTTTTCTAACCACTTTGGCAATGTGATTGTCAAAGGAGAGGTTACTATCTACTTGGGTCCCCAGATCCCGGATTACTTCTTCTGTAATTAGTGGATTTCCTCCTATACGGTAGTTTGTGGGCACTTTGTTTTTCCCAAAGGGGATGACTATGCATTTTTTTGCATTTAGCTTGAGGCCATGGTTCTGACACCAGATATCAGTCTCCGTAAGGCCCTTCTGGAAGATACTTGTGTCAGCCGGAGAGTCGATTATGGCTCCCAGTTTGCAATCATCTGCGAACTTGGTCAGCCACAGTCCTCCCGTGTTTGCCTGTACCTCAGAGAAGTATATATCGAACAAGAGGGCTCCCAGGACTGATCCCTGTGGGACGCCACTTGTGACTGGTTTAGAGTCGGACATGGCACCCGCGACTCTGAACATGTGAGTTCTATCCCTGAGCCAGTTTGCAACCCATCTTGTGACATATGGGTTGATTTTTAAGCTGGTAAGCTTATTTATGATACCAAAGTGGGGTATTGTGTCGAAGGCCTTTGCGAGGTCTAGGTAGGCTGTGTGGGCTACCTTTCCCTCATCTAAGGCTTTGGTAACTGTTTCGAAGAAGTCAACTAGGTTTAAGAGGCAAGATCTGCCCTTAAGAAAGCCGAATTGGGTGGGGTCCAGTGTTTGGAGGTTCCCAATGTCTTTGTTTATAAGATCCATGATGATGCGCCCCATAGCCTTGCAGACCAGGCTAGTCAGGCTTATAGGGCGATAGTTCCCGGGATCCTTTGTCGAGTGGAATCACTGTTGCTGTACACCATCCTTTGGGTACATAACCTGTGGCAAGGCTGAGTTGGAACAGTGAATTCATGTGAAGGTTTAGTTCATTTTGGAGCTCGTGTAAGACGCAGCCCAGGATACCATCTGGTCCCATTGATGCTGTGTTTTTTTACTTTGGAGAGGGCTGCTTTCACCTGTGTGTCTGTGATGTCTAGGGGACTGCATTCATCTGGGATAGACACAGGCCCTTTTGGGGGGGAAGGGGGGGTTTGCACTGAACCTGTCCGCCAGGATGTTGGCAATTTCTGTGGGTTCAGTGTATTTTGTGCCATTATGCACCAGCTCAGAGCAGATCTGAGAGCTGCCACCCAGATTTTTGACATAGCTAAAGAATGCCTTGTGATTATCCTTAGAGTCGTTGGCGATTTTTCTTTAGAAGCCTTTGATGATTTTATGAGAGATCGAAGTTTCTTACTGGTACTGATCAAGGATGCCTTCCCTTTTTGGGATTTTGCCTTGTCATGTAATAGTTTCCTCCTCCTTCTGTTGTATAGCTTATTTATGGCCGGGGTCCACCAGACTGGTCTCCTGTTCTTGGAGGAGTGAGTCTTTGTTTTACTTGGGATGGCATGATCCAAGCATTCCTGTAGGTGCTCATAGAGTGCATTGTAAAGGATTCTGCGGTTTGGATAGCATTTTCCATTAGCCCGGGCGCTTTGAAACTTTCCACCTCGGTCTTGAGAAGTGTGAAGTTTGCGTTTGAGAAATTTTTCACAGTGGTTTCCTTGGCTGGGGGTGGGGATGTGGATGTCCATTGTGATAAGTTTATGGTCTGATCTTACCAACGAGGGATTTACCTCTGGTGTGGAACATTGAGCCCCCATGTTGGTGATGACCAGGTCCAATATGTTGTCCCCTCTTGTGGGAGTGGTGACCAGTTGTTCCATGGCATTTGAGTTTATAAACTGAAGGAATCGTTGGGCAAAAGAGTTTGGACTTGAGTAGTTTTCCCAGTCAATGTTTGGGTAGTTGAAATCCCCCAATATCATGGTGTTTGGTGAGACCTTCATATTCTCCAATGTTCTCAGGAATGCCGAGTGGGGATCCTGAGACAAGGTGGGTGATGTGTAGCAGACTATGAACTGAAAAGCAGTTTTACCTACTGTTAGTTGCACGTGGATGGTCTCTGCTGCCTCGTGTAGTGCCACTAACCTGGAGGTGTGGGTATCCTTTATGAAAATGGATACTCCCCGCCTTTAGTAGTCTGGTCTGAGTTCTGGGGCCGAAAGGAATAGTATGAGTTGAATCCTGGTAGTGCTGGGGTGCTCTCTGGAGCCTTCAACCTGGTTTCTGTTACTGCACAGATATCGATTTTCTCCATACTGAGGAGTGCCTCGAGTGCGTGCATCTTGAGGTTTAGACTTCTGGCGTTGAGTAGCATTACCCTTAGATTTTTGTTTCTGGTAATGTCTATGGAGGTTGGTTTGTCTTTTGAGCCTTGCCTAAAGAAGGCACTATGGGGGTGGCAACAGCCTTAGCCAGTATTCTAAAGCCTAAGGGTGACAGGTGCAAGCCGTCCCTGGCGAAGCAACGTGGCTTGTCTAGCATGTCATCCCAGGCTGACAGACACTGGATCCCCTTTGAATGACACCAATTACTTAGCCAATTGTTAAAATTGATCATTTTGTCTTTATACTGCGGCATCATTCTTAGTGAGGGCAATATGCTACTCAGGGTCAGGATTATACCGGCCTGGGCTACATGATCAGAGAGCTCCTCTATGCCTCTTTTCATGTAGTCCAGGGAGGTATGGCTCAGGTCATTCACACCAACATGGACAATGACAGAGTCATATTTGTACCTGCTGTGGAGTGACCTGAGTGCCTGTGTTATGTGGCGGATCCTGGCTCCCAACAGGCAGCTTACAGTGACCCTCTCCTTGTTTAGTCTGGTGAGTGGGACGTCAGTGTGCCTGACACTAGAGTCTCCAATTACTAGTGTATTAGGTGTGTTATTTAGAATTAGGGGCTGCGACTGTGTGGCACACTGACTTCTTGAAGTATGTGATACGTGTAAGTTGTTGGGTGGTAGTTGCTTGGATGTCTGCTTTGGAGATCTCTGGTGCTTTGGCAGATTTTTATTTAGAGCCTCCGAGTATGTTTTTGTGAGTTTATGTGTCTTGTTTGCTGGTGCGTTTGGTCTATGTGAGACTGGTTGTGTGGTGCGAGTGGTTTCCTTCTCCTCCTGATTGACTGTGCCAGTCTTGGGTTGAGAGAGCTCGGCCTCCAGTTTGGCTGTATAGTTGCATCTCTCACAAATATTTGAGTTTGTTGGAAGAAGGAGAGGGTTGTCTGTGTAAATAAGGCAATTGTAACATTGCCTCAAGATTCCCAGATTCACCAGCTGGACTGGAGAGTATACCTGAAACTGCGCTTTGGACATGCCTGGATAGTTTAAGGAACTGGTTTTACTGACTGACCGGAATGGACAAATAGGGAACCTTGTACTTCTGGATAGTATAAGGGGGTGTAGTGCTAAAATTTGTTAGTGCTTACTGAGAAATTTGAGCAAGTGCTGGGCTGTAGAATGAAGGTTGAGTGCTTACTTTGAGAGTTTGACTAGTTCTAAGGGAAAAATTGAAGAGCAGACTTTGTGGAGCCGGTACTTGTTAAAAACTGTTTAAACAGTGCTGCGCGACATTGCTCGATGTTGCACATCAAAACCATGCTAAAGCGGGTTTTAAAGCAGGGGACTTGAAGAGCTAGGAATTAGCCCAAAACGGGCAATAAACAACTAGTTTCTGGGCTGAGACCACTCCTCCAGGGATAGATAGGCTACTCAATGCTCCCAACTCTCACTGGTGAACAGAGAAGCTTCCTCCTATCCAAGTAAGGATATGGGCAACATAGGAACTTGTACAAAAGCCCAGAATTCAGCAAAACCTGCACTCAGGGCTATTCTAGCTCAGAAAAGACGGGAAACACAGATTTTTTTTTGAAACAGTAACAGATATCAACAGGAAAAGCGCACTTGAGTGGGCAGCCTAAAACAGTTACATTAAACACAAAAACAACTTTTAAAGTGCAGGTAAGCAAAAATGCAGTAACAGGCTTTTTAAAGGTAGTAGAGCAGTCACAAACTCACTTTTCAGCGAGAATAAGTAATCGCTAATTGAAAGGCAGTGAAAGAATACTTAATCTAGTAAAAGTCGCTCTTTTTTGTCCCTCTGCTGCTTGCACCACTCTGCAGGACCACGAGGAGCTTTGCTTGTTGGAAACAAGCGCAAAACCACGTTAAAGCGAGTTTTAAAGCAGGGGACTTGAAAGAGCTAGGAATTAGCCCAAAATGGCCAATAAACAACTAGTTTCTGGGCTGAGACCACTCCTCCAGGGATAGATAGGCTGCTCAAAGCTCTCCACTCTCACTGGTGAACAGAGAAGCTTCCTCCTATCCAAGTAAGGATATGGGCAACACAGGAACTTGTACAAAAGCCCAGAATTCAGCAATATGTCTGGCTTCCTGGGGGGCAGGTGGAAGAGAGGCTGGGGTGAATGCAGATTCCAGAAAGATATCCTCCACCACATCCAGGATTGGGGGAATGGCCAAAGGTTTATGCTGTGGCAGGTCAAGGAACTCTCTCAGCCTCTTCTTTGACTAACGGTAGTCCTGGGCCTCCCAGTGAAAATGTTCCCTGAGTGAATTTAAAGTTTCCCTGAAGGAGAGGTTCTCAGGTGGGGAGGCATCAGGAATGAGGTCCTCAGCATCTGAATCCTCAAATGCTGAAAAGGTCTGTTCTTCGGTCTCTGACTCTTCTAGGTCAGACCCTTCTGACTCCTGGTCAGAAAGAGCCTCAAGAGAAATGTCCCTCTTCCTTTTGGCTGGGGTGGCTGAGCAACTGCTATGACTGTGGAGCAGGCTGGGTGGAAAGAAGTCGAAGGCTGGGTCCCTGGGATGGGGTCTTTTTAGGGGTAGTCTTGGGTTTGGGCCTAGTGGATTCCATAGCCTTATACAAGGTTAGCTTAACAGGCGGCATAGTCATCGGTCTCTGCCTTGTGTTGGTCCAGTCTCTATGGAAGCCAGTGCCTGCAAAGCGTCTCTGGACCCAACCGCATGACTGAAGGCCAACATACCGGCATGAGAAGATGGACCCAGCGGTATACCCGACTCCAAATGGGTATCATTAGAGGCCTGCGATGATTCCTCCGCTGGTGTCAGGGGCTGAAAAGGCACCTCACTGAGTTTAGCAACTGTACTGGGTGGTAGGCTAGCTTACTTTGGATTGGAGTCATCAGAGGGCTTAACTTTCTGAGGCCTATCCTTTTCCTTATCTTTCTTTTTTCTAGGAAAACCAACAGCAGCCTGACTGACTGAAGCCATTTCGCGGTGAGAAATAGTCTCACTAAAGTGTCTAATAAGAAGTTATGTACTCACCATAACGTTCCATCTGAGTAGGTATCTTCATTTGTCTGCAACGTTTGGGATACGGATCCGATCTCAGATCCGAGCCGGCAACTTTTACCACAGCATAGATCCGAGCTCCTAGCTCCTCCCTTTACCCATAATCCCCTGCCAACCCTAACTGACCTCAGATCAAGTTTGCCCGATATAAGCATTGTTATTGTGCCCCAGAAGGGGCTTATCCAAGACAGATCCTATAGGTCAGGGGGAAGGAGGGGGGGATGGTTGCAGACAAATGAAGATACCTACTCAGATGGAACGTTATGGTGAGTACATAACTTCTTAATCTGAAGTAGGAACTTCATTTGTCAGCAACCTTTGGGACAGAGTCCCCAGCTACCTGAATCCTGGGTGGCCTTTATGGAAGAACATTCCGAAGCACTGCAGAGCCAAAGGGCGCCCTACCTCTGGAGACATGAGATGAGGCCCAAGTGGCTGCGGAACAAATATCATCTAAGGGAACCCTAGATTTAAAAGCCACCGAAGTAGCGACGGCCCTAGTAGAATGAGCTCGGACTCCCTGAGGTGCAGGCCTTCCCGAACTCTGATACGCTAAGAGGATACAACTAGCTATCCACCGTGATAGTGTAACTTTAGAAACTGACTTGCCTAAACTTGTTTTGGCAAAGGAGACAAACAACTGGTCAGATTGCCTATGACCAGCAGTTCGATGAATATAAAAACGTAATTGTCTGTGCACATCCAAGGAATGCAGTTTGTACTCTCCTTTGTTCTGGTAATGGGGAAAGAACACGGGAAGATTAATAGATTGATTAATATTAGCTTCCGAAGACACCTTAGGCAGAAAGGACGGATTGATCCTGAGGTAAACTCTATCTGGATGGAAGGTTAAATACGGCGGTTTAACACAGAGCCTGAAGTTCAGAGACCCTTTTAGCTGAAGTAATGGCCACCAAGAAGGCCGTCTTCCAAGAGAGATATTTAAGATCAACCGTGGCCTTGGCTCGAAGGGGCTAGTCAAGGCTTGGAGAACCAAAGACAAATCCCATGGGGGTACTACCTTCCTGACCGGAGGTCTGAGAAGGAAGATAACCTTGAGGAAAGCTTTACAAAGCTTGGAAGTAATTAGAGGGCCCGATTCATGCCCTACATGATAATGCGAAATCGCTGCCAGTTGTACCTTGACTGTAGAGCAGCTAGCCCCTTGATGAAAAAGGGTAGTTAAGAAATCCAAAACCGACGTGAGAGGCACCGTGAAAGGATCCAAGTGATGGTGCTCCGCCCAGATGGAGAAAACGTTTCCACTTGCTTTGGTAGACTCTTCTGGTGGAAGGTTTATGTGATGCTACTAGGATGGCTTTGACTGGTGAGGAGATTCCGGGAGTCCTAATCAGGAGTGGAACTGGAGCAACCAAGCAGTCAGCTTGAGGTTGACCAGGTTGGGGGCCGGAAGACCCAGAGGGTGAGTAATGAGATCCGGGAGTGGATCCAGAATCCATGGTGGATGAATTAGGTGAGACCACAGGTACGGGAAAAAGAAGTTATGTCCTTACCATAACGTTCCATGTGGAGTGTTCATCTCGCCTTGGTTATTACACATGGGTTCGGAGCCGATCCTCGGCTCGCCGACTGCAAGCTCTGCATCGAGAAGAAGCTCGAGGACATCTAATACCCACAATCCCCCTCTGCCTTTACCTCAGATCTAGTTTGCAAGCAAACCAGACAACAAGCACGCACACATGCCAAACTTATATACATAGAAGTACATATGTACAAACATACCAAGGGTATGATAGTAACACTAATAATGCAACAGCAGAAGGAGAATACTCCAGACCAGGCACCAAATCGAACGTTCTTCCTAAGGGTGGGAGGGGTGGGAGTGTAATAACCAAGGCAAGATGAACACTCCACATGGAACGTTATGGTAAGGACATAACTTCTTTATGTGAGAGTGTTCAATCTCGCCTTTGTTCTTACACATGGGTAGCGTCCCTAGCTCCATGATCCTGAGGAACTCAAGGGAGAACATTCTTGAGCACAGTGGAACCAAAGGTTGCCCTATCCCTAGAAACCCTGTCCACTTTGTAATGAGAGATAAATGTATGAGGTTTAGCCCAAGTAGCAGCCGCACAAATAGTGTCTAGTGGTAAGCGAGCTGCGTGAGCCAAAGATGTAGAAACTGATCTGGTGGAATGTCCTTTGGGTTTTACTGATAATGTTTGATCAGAGGCCTCATAAACATATGTGATACAGTCAGTTAGCCATTTAGAAAGAGTTCGTTTCAGAACTGCGAGACCCTTTCTGCTGTCAGCAAAAGCTACAAATAGTTGATCAGATTTCCTGTGATCTTTTGTTCTATCCAAATAAAATCTGAGTTGTCTATGGACATCCAGTTTGTGCAACATATACTCCAATTTATTAGAGTGGTTTTAAAGAAGGTGGGTAATTCAATGGACTGATTAATATTACTAGAAGAGCAAACTTTGGGGAGAAAGGATGGATTAGTGCGTAGGGATACTCTGTCAGAATGAAATATTAAATAAGGATGTTTGACAGAAAGGGCCTGAAGCTCAGACACTGCCTAGCAGATGTAATGGCCACTAGAAATAAAGTTTTCCATGACAAAAATTTCAATGTGCAACTTGAGGCTGGTTCAAAGGGTGGCAACATCAATTTAGAGAGCAACAGGTTCAAATTCCACGGTGATGTCGGACTTCTGACTGGTGGTCTGATATGAAAAGAACCTTTTAAAAAGGCTTTACAAAGTCTGTGAGCCATAATAGGCACCACATTCCTCTACATGATAGTTAGAAATGGCAGCTAACTGTACTCTTAAAGTAGCGGAAGCTCCTTCATGAAATAGTTCAGTCAAGAACTCTAAAATCTTGTTTAACGGAGCTATAACAGGGTCCAAATGATGTGATTCCCAAAGACAAACGTTTCCACTTACTGGTGTAAGTCTTTGTAGTGGAAACTTTATGAGAAGCTACTAAAATATCTTGAACCGATGTAAGGGGAACCGACCTGGCTAGAAAGGAAGCGGAGCAGCCAAGCTGCTAGATGGAGAGATTCTAGAGATGGGTGAGGAACTCCTGACGAGTGAGTCAGTAGATCTGGCTCTGGGTCCAGCATCCAAGGTCCCCGAATGCGGTGATGCAATAGAAAGGGGAACCAAATTTGACGAGGCCAGAACGGAGCAATGAGAATAATAGTCCTCTGAAGGTTGTTGGCTTTCTGTAGAAACTTTGCAATCAGGGGAAATGGAGGAAAAGCATATAGGAGACCGGGGCCAATCGTGCACCAGCGTCCCTGGGGACTTCCCTGAGGGGTAATAGGGCAAAGTAGCTCCTGCATTTGGCGTTCATTGGAGACGCAAACAGATCGCAGGTAGGCTGGCCCCATTTGCGAAAAATCCTTCTGACTGTTTGAGGGACCACTCGTGAGGCAATAGTATTGCCCTGCTCAGCCTGTCGGCTATGATGTTGGATGACCCCGGGATGTGCTATCAGAAAGCGACCGTGGACTCTGCCCATTGCCAAATTCTCATGGCCTCTCTGCATAGTTGGTAAGACCTGGTTCCCCTTGCTTGTTTATGTACCAGACTACGGACATGTTGTCTGTCTGAACTGCAATGGTCCCTGGAGGAAGAAGGGGAGCAAAGTGTTGCAACGCCAAAACACTGCCCTCAACTCCAGAACATTGATGTGCAGATTGTACTCCAGACTGGTCCATTCGCCTTGGACTGTCTGTCCCTGAAAGATGCCCCCACCCTATCAGGGAAGCGTCCGTGGTTATCGCTGACGGTGCGGGTAGCACAAATGGTCTTCCGCTGGATAGGTTGCAAGTCTGTAACCACCACATTAGGTGTGATTTGCATGTTTTCGTTATCAATATTTCGTGAGTCAGTGGAAGTTGTTGGAATGACCATTGTGCAAACAGAAGCCATTGTTGCACTCTCATGTGCAGTCTTCCCAATGGTACCGCAATGAGAGAAGCTGCCATGAGACCCAAGACTTTCAGAACAATTTTTGCCGGGGACTTTCTGGACGACAGCAGAAGAGAAATGTTGATTTGAAGTGCTACTATTCTTTCTGTAGGAAGTTTTAGAACTAAATGGTGCGTATCTAATTCGCTCCTATGAATAAGATATGCTGTGATGGCTGTAGTAAAGATTTTTCGAAATTTACTGAAATTCCAAGGTGTGTACAAAGTTGTAGGGTGTAATCCCTGGCTAGTATCAGTTGACGCCTGGTGGTGGCAGACAGGAGCCAGTCGTCCAGATAACACCTGGAATCCTAGGCCTCAGATGAGACGCTACCACTGCCATGCATTTGGTGAAGACCCTGGGGGCTGTAGTCAGACCAAAGGGCAGGGCTCGAAACTGATAATGACTGGCTCCCAGCAGGAAGCGCAAATGATCCCTGGAAGCCCTGGCCATTTTGATGTGGTAGTGGTCCTTCAGATCTATCGAGCACATCCAGTCGTCCTTCTGTAAGAATGGGAGGTTCGATTAGCGTGACCATTCGGAACTTTTCCTTCTTGACAAAGGTGTTGAGATGGCTTAGGTCCAGAATCGGCCTCCAGTCCCCTGTTTTCTTTGGAACTAAAAAGAACCTTGAGTAAGTTCCGAATCCTATTTGGTCCGCTGGGACTGGTTGGATGACTTTTTTCTAGCAGCTTTGAAATTTCTGTAGCTGCTGGGTCTCGCAGATGGGATGGTACATCTGGGAGTTTTCTTTGGAATGGGTGTGGATAGAAATGGGATTTTGTAACCTCTGGTAACAACACTTTTACCCAATTGTCTGAAGAAAGGTTTTGCCAGGCCTGAGGGTATAAAGCTACTGCCTCCAGAGCAGGACAGTCGGGCCTCCTCTCAGGAGTGCTGAAAAGGTTTGCCAGGGAGGTTATCCCTGTCACCTTGGTTTTCCCCTCTGCCTCTAGAGGCATCACCCTGTGTGTTTGGGAAAGATCCCCACATTTTGGAAGGGTGGAAAACGGACTCAGCAGACAGAGTCTTTCCCTCCTGTTCACACCGGTAAGGGTCTCCTTTACTTTAGGGCCAAAAGTGTGGCTCCATCAAATGGGGCATTAGTAAAGGAAGACTTGAAGGCCATAAGCGCATCCAGGATTGCCTAGAGCAAATATCAGCCTCATGGACGAGTTTACAATGGATGTAAGGGTGTTGAGATGTGCTGTAACTTTCTCTGAAACAGCAGCATCTGTAGTACCCTGGAGGGTATCTCCCAACTCTTTGACTAGATCCCTCTGTAAGCGTGTAAATGAGTCAAATAGTTCAGGGAACGATAGAGAAAGCCGCTGAACTGAAAATGTCCATGGTCCTAGAATCTTTGTTAGGCGGATGGACAGATGAGGAAGACTCGACATCTCCTTTTGCTGCCACCACCATGGCCTACTGAACTCCTTTGGTGAGGTAAGCCTTGTCCTGTGGTGCCGTAATGTACTTATTTGGCTTCCTAGGGACTGGTTCCACCGTGTCAGGTAAATCAACTCCATTAACTCATCGAAGGGCGGAGTGACCCAGGAGGAGGAAGGGCGAGCACCAAATGCCTTCAGCAAAACTGACTCATCCTCAGAAGGGGGGAGGGATTGCCAGTCACCTCTCTGTTTTAGGATCTCCAAGATGTCAGAAAAAGAGACATCTTATGAAGGTGACTTAGGGGACCCTTCTGACTCATCCAAGTCAGTATCGGATGTCAAGGATTCTTGTGGAGAATCCAAGTGTCTCCTCTTACACAAACGTTTCCTAGGGACTTCTTCGTGGGGAACATCCGAAGAAGCCTCCGAGGAAGAGGGGGCACCCTCTAGGGGTGGCTGAGACACCTGTGCTCGACGCTTGGATGTAGCCGTGGGTGCAGAGGAGGATAACGGTCCTTTGTGGGGAGGAGAAGCTGTTCCTGCTGATGTGGTTGTCTGGGTAGACAACACCTTCCTCATGAGGTCGAAGGCCCCGGTCCCGGGTATCTCCCGGTTCAAGAAATGGGAAGAATCCCAACAGCAACCAAGGCACCGACCCGAGGACGGAACCGTGTCGAACCAAACATCGATCCGACTCGGTCCCGGAACCAAGGATGGATCTCTCCAGTACCGGATCGGATGGAGTCGAGGTGAACGTGCCGACCGAGAAAAGACGGTTCTGGCACCGAGGGCTCCACAATCATCAGTTCAGCTACTGGACAGGTCTCGGAGGAGGAACAGATGGAGATAGTGGCAGGCCTTCAAGTCTCGACATCAACTGAGAGGAGACCGAGATAAGTTTGGATAAGGCCGTATGCTCCATCAATTTCTGCACCACACGGTCCACATCGGTGTCGGAGAGGGCCTGGAAGAAAGGAATCGAAGACGGCGACCTCAACAGAGTCGATGGAGGAGCTCCGTTCCAAGACTCGAGGCTCGAAACTGCCAACAGTTGAACATTCGCCCCAAGTCTGTGGAACCGGTGATCTAACAAGAGCTCGGAGCCGATGACTTGGGCCCGACGCGCGTCTTCTTTGAGGATTTGGATGCCTGGTCTGAAGCATCCAGAGCCTCCTGGAAAGAGGGTTTCAATAAACCTCTGTCCATCAGTTTATCTGTCATGACCCTCCCACTAAAAGAGTGATAAATAAACAGTCCTCTTGTAAGTGGAGAGGGCCAAGGCAGTAGACACAGGAACTGTGGTTGTCCGTGACCGACATCTTTTGGCCACACTGGCAACGTTTAAATCCAGATTTCATTTTCTCAGACATTTTGTATTAAGAAAAGTCAAGTCCAGTAACAGTCAATCCAGAGAAAAAGGGTCAATGTGTCAGTCCATTTGTCAATCCAAGTAGGGTGGTAGGCCCCAAAAACTCTATACCAGTTAAAAGAAGTTAAACTAAGTTAACGGCACCGAAATTCTCTCTACACACACACCATACACTAAACACAGTAACTAATGATTTTGAATAAGTTCTCCTGAAAATTTAACAAAAAGAAAGTTAAATCTTATCTGAAAACCCTCGAGCTAGCCTCCAGCCAGCAGCAAACTAGATCTGAGGTAAAGGCAGAGGGGATTGTGGGTATTAGATGTCCTCGATGCAGAGCTTAACCCATGTGTAAGAACAAAGGCGAGATTGAACACTCTCACATCCATGTTTGACGAGGCCAGAATGGGGCAATGAGGATCATTTTGCTCCCCAGCCGACTGGCTTTCTGTAAGAGTTTCAGCATCATGGGCAAAGGAGGGTAAGCGTAAAGGAGACCGGGAGGCCAAGCATGTACTAGAGAGTCTCTCGGGGACTCCCCCTGAGGGGGGATTAGAGCAAAGTAACTGTTGCATTTGGTATTTGAAGGAGAGGCAAAAAGATCGCAACAGGGTTGCCCCCATTGGGCAAATATTTGTTTCGCTACTAGAGGATTGAGAGACCATTCATACAGAGTCAGAATCTAACGACTGAGCCTGTCTGCTAGGATGTTGGACCGTCCCGGAATGTGCGTTGCAATAAGAAAGCGGTTGGTGGAAATCGCCCATTCCCAAACTCTCATGGCCTCGCTACAAAGAGGATAAGTCCGAGTTCCCCCCTGTTTGTTGATGTACCAGACCACTGACATGTTGTCCGTTTGTACTGCAATCGTCCCAATCGGAAGAAGGCTGTGAAGTGCCTGCAACGTCAAAAGCACCGCCCTCATCTCTAGGACATTGATATGCAAAGAGGTCTCTGTGTCATTCCACGTGCCTTGGACCGTTCTGCCTGAATAGTGCCCCCCCCCCACCCCAGGCGAGAGGCATCCATGGTCACTGTGGCGACGGGGGAAGGCATCGAGAATGGTCGTCCCGTGTGGAGACTTGGGGACCGGAGCCACCACATGAGCGACCCTCTGCAAGCCCTGCTTAGGGGAATAGGATGGAACAGGGAGTTGCGAGACAGGGACCATTGTACTTGGAAGGTCCACTGCAGGACCCTCATATTTAGGCGGGCTAGGGGCAGTAGAGGAATAGCTGCCGCCATGGACCCTAGAGCCCTCAGGATCAATTCCGCAGGTGGAGCAGGAAGTATGAGAATGGCCTGGACATGCAACCTCAGGTTCTGAAGCCGATCAGGAGTCAGGAAGGCAAGCATTATCCTGGAATCCAATCTCGCCCCTATGAAATCTATTACCTGTGTAGGGACTAGAGAGGATTTGGTCATGTTGATAGTCAACCCTAGACGTGGAGCAAGGTTGAGGAAATAATCCCTGCCTGAACAGAGCAGATGCCTTGTTGGGGCGATGAGGAGCCAGTCGTCCAGGTACAGAAAGACCTGAATTCCCTGAAGCCTCAGGTGGGCCGCTATGACCACCAAGACTTTGGTGAACACCCTGGGGACTGAGGTGAGACCGAAGGGAAGGGCCCTGAACTGAAAGTGACTGGCTCCCAGCCGGATGCAGAGGAACCTCCTGGAGCGTCTGTCCACTTGGAAGTGGTAGTACGCATCCTTGAGGTCTATCGAGCACATCCAATCGTTCTCCCGTAATAGGGGGAGAACAGATTGTAAGGTGACCATTCGGAACTTTTCTTTGGGTACTGCCAGGTTCAGGAGAGAGAGAGATCGAGAATGGATCTCAAGTCCCCCGTCCTTTTTGGCACCAGAAAGAACCTGGAGTAAAACCCCGATCCGAACTGATCTGGGGGGACGGGTTGGATGGCTCTTTTTTGCAAAAGCTGCAGAATTTCTGTAGCAGCTGCCTCCCTTTGATTGGGTGTTACGTCGGGGAGGCTTTTGGTTTTGGGGGTTACAATAAAAGGAATTTGGTAACCTCTGGATATGATGCGAAGCACCCAGCGATCTGTTGTTATGGACTCCCACATTGCTAGGTGCTTCAAAAGACGCCCCCCGACTGCCTCCAGAGTGGAGCAGTCGGGCAACCCCTCAGGGGTTCTGTGTGGGCCTCTCAGAGACGGGTTCTCTGGACCCAAAGTTTCTGGGACCCCCTCTGCCTCTTGGGCGGCGTCCTCCCTGTCCTCCTCTGCCACAAGAGGACTGGTTGTCCGGAGCAGACTGGGACTGATGCGATTTTCGGAACCACATCTTCTTCTGACCCTTTTGGTTCTTAGAAAAGGACCTCTGGGGAGCAGAGAAGTGGACTCCGATGGCAGACAACGCCTTCCCGTCTTTCTCGCTCTGGACTAAAGTGTCGTGAACGGTTTTGCCAAACAGTGCAGAACCATCAAAGGGGGCATTCGCGAATGACGCCTTAAAGGGTTCCGAGAAGTCACAGTGTCGGAGCCACGCCTGACGACTGATTACCAGGCCGGCTCCGCCAGCTCTAGCGGCTCCTTCAGTGGCGTGTGACAAGAGCCGCATAGAGGTGTTGGAAACTGAATGTAGAGTAGACATTCGGGAGGAGTACAGTTGCTTGTCTCCTTCCGACATGGACTCTGGGGGGGATGCAGCGTATTCTTTTATTAGATCCCACTGCATCCGGATGACGTGTGCCGTATAGTTCAGCACTCTCATGGAGAAGGTTGCTGAACTAAAGACCCGCTTCCCCAGGTGGTCCATCGCTCGAGAGTCCTTACTCGGCGGGTGGACCGCAGAGCTGTCCTGAGCTAGCTCTCTCTTGGTGGCCGCCACCACCAACATGGCATCCACGGGGGGACCTCTGCTCCAGTGGGTTCTTTCAGCAGGGGGACTCAGGATCCTATCCGAGCTCTTGGGGACTGGCTCTACAGTGTCCGGCTCCTTCCAAGCCCTGGTGGAAATAAGGTCCACCAGGGGGTCGGGGGAGGGGACACCCAAGAGGTAGATGTCCCTGCTTCAAACGCCTCTAGGAATACGGACTCATCGGAGGAAGCCTTGGGGGAAGACCACCCTCCCCTAATCCTGAGCATTTCCATGATGTCTCCAAAGGAGACATCCTCGGGGGGGGTGATCTTGGGGAGCCTTCCCCTTCATCTAAGTCCGTATCTTCGGTAAGGGACTCAGGGGTGTCCATGTGCCTCCTTTTACACTTGGCTTTGTGAGGGACCTCCTCGGGGGGGGCTGTCCGAGGAAGACTCACCAGCAATATCACGTTCCAAAGGAACACCCAGAGACGCTGAAGCAGGCTGTCCCGAAGGCCGGGTGATGGGAGCCCGGACCAGCTGAGAGGGAGTGCAGGGAGGAGCCGAAGCCAGGACCGGAGGTCCGGATGCACTCAACAGTGCCCTCTCCACCACCACGAAAGCCGAGGGGGAGCTACTCTCGATAGGTTCCAAGATTCGGCTCCCACTCGGATCCGAAGCGGGGACCGGATCCAGGGCCGAGACCCTTGGATCCGAAGGACCCGTGTGCTCTGACCGGGATGGAGCCGAAGTCACACAAAGCCCTCGGATCCGAAGCTCAGCCCACGGTTCCGAGAGGTCGGATCCGACAAACTCGAGGGACCAGTCGGAGCCGAAGTAACTAGTACTGTCGGCTCCGACACCCCCCCGGATCCGACGTGGCTCGGCTCCAAATGCTCCATACCCAGGAAGCGGGACGGAGAAGGAGCAATTGGAGCAAAAAATGGGGTCGAGCTCCGAGCACTCCCATCTGCAGCTGGGCCTGGATGAACCTCCTCATCATCCGGTCCATGTCTGCATCTGACATACTGAAGGTCGACCTCGACGAGGCCACCGAGGCAGACCTAGAGTGACGCCTTGATGACCTCGACGGGGACCGGGTCGCCTCCTTCCCAGGTCCCGGTGAAAAACAAGGGGACCGGAGCCGAGGAGGAGGTGATCCAGAAACCCTGGATGGAGAAGCCCGCTTGGCGGGCGGGGCCGAGGAAGAGTCCTCGGCCCACCGCTTATGGTGCTTCTCCTTCCTTTTGGTTTTTCCAGCCTCCCTCTCCTCCGGAGCCAAAACGGGAGGTTGAGTCCCGACCGGAGGGAGGGAGGCATGGGTGGCTACCACCGAGGGCTGGGTAGCGGCCACCGAAGAACCGGAGGCCGGACCAAGTCCGGGGGCAAAAGGCCCGCCAGGATCAGCTTCGACCTCCGGTCCTTAACTGCCCTGGAGTTGAACGCTGCACAAATCGTGCATCCCGAAGAGAGGTGTTCAACCCCAAGGCACCTAACGCACCGGGTGTGGCCATCCGCCGGTGAAAGCTTACGGCCACACTCGGAGCATTTTGAAAAGATGGCTTTAGGGGCCTCTGACATGTTGAACAGAAAAACACACTCACTAGGCCCCTACACACACCTGGGAAGGACTCCGACAATTGCTTTGTTGGGGTGCTCTGAGAAAATGAAGAATCACACTCTACGAACCAGCGAGGGTAGAGAGGAAACATTTTTACAAAAAAGATATATAAGAGGGAACCTAAACAATCTTACACACTCACACAAAAGAAGGTACAAAAAAAAAAAAATCAAGTTTTTTTCTCACAATTTCCCTGAACTACCAGGAGCTCGAAATCCAGCTTGTAGGCTTGAAGCGCGGCAAACTAGATCTGGGGTCAGTTAGGGTTGGCAGGGGATTATGGGTAAAGGGAGGAGCTAGGAGCTCGGATCTATGCTGTGGTAAAAGTTGCCGGCTTGGATCCGTATCCCAAAGGTTGCTGACAAATGAAGTTCCTACTTCAGATCTACAATTTCAGCTCTTCTCCTAATAGTCCTAGCATTAAACAGAGCACAGAACCGACATCTGGGGACAATGTGGTCTGGGCCTAGGCAAGTGACGAACCGGGTATGGAAGTCTCAGTGTGGGATCTGTTTTCCACAACTGAGACAATTACTGACTTTCTCTGACATCGGTTAAAAGCAAGAAAAGGTTCCCCAATGGGGTACTTAGCTTTAGACGGTTACTCCTTCACTATGGCAACAGGCGACTGATGCACTCGTGTACTGCTTCGGGCTCCATGGCAAGAAGGACTGATGTAATGGTAATGTTGTAATGCCTCATTTTATAGCCCGGATGACCTGACTTCAGCCACAGACTCCAGACAGCTGAAGCAGGAGGAAAACCCTTTACTCTGGTATTCGGGCCGGCCAAGGGCTACCCAGCAGGGTAACCCACAAGTGATGACTGCAACAGTGAAACATGGAGAACATCCGAAACTCCAGCTTTGATGCCATGTCTCTGAGGTCCCGACAGCCCTGAAAAAGTCAGGGCTGAGGCTACCGAAAAAAGGGATGGAGCCTAAGATGGCCAAGTCACTGGGTCTGACCCAGAGGGTGGAAAATCAGCTGACCCCAAAGACCTCAGATCTGAAGGGGGCAAGGGAGGAAGTCACAAAGATGGAGCTGAAGGTCCCATGCCAGATCCAGACCCAAAAGAAAAAGGTCCAACTGCATTTGCGTTGGCAAAAAAGGACCTCATCAGCTGCTCCAGATCAGAGGTTTTAATTTTGCCCACAGACCTTGTGACTGGACAGAAGAAGCCACCAAAGAGAGCTTAGAAGGTTGGATCTGAGCTGGAGAGGCCCTGAACCCGGGCAGAGCTGGGAAGGACTCCGACAATTGCTTTGTTGGGGTGCTCTGAGAAAACGAAGAATCTGCCCTACCTGAAGGGACCCCTTTGATCAAGATGGGGCTTGGGATGCTTGGAGCCGGAGAATTAAGTTTTAATAGTTTTCAGCACCAAAGGAGACTGGCCCCATGATGGTGGAGTAAATATCAGCTCCTGTGCAGCTGGGGGGTGCTGAAAGCTGTGGTACCTTCGGGTCCAGTAAGCCTGAGGGTGCAAAGCCAGAAGTAGAAAATGCTGAGGATCGCCTTCAATCCTCTTTGTAATGTCTGGAGTCTCCCTGTTGGAGCTTCAGACCTGGTCTTTGGAGCCAAGGGAGAAGCTACTCCCAGAAGTAGCAGCAGCAGAAGTTTTTGAAAAGTTAGCATAGTGAACTGGTGAGAGTTTGCTACTCCCTTGCTATTAGTTTGTACCCTTTTCTTTGACTTTCTAGATAATTAGGTAGGCAAATATATTGAGTCATCTAATTTTTTTTCTTGATGTTGTGTAGTGTGTTGTGTGGAATCATGTGTTACAGTAGCTTAGCTTAGCTTAGTTTAGTGTTAGTTATGCATAAACGTTTTAAAAAGTACATTTCTTGATGGCAAGACGGTAAAAACCCTTTCAACACCAACTTTTCCCCATGCTTGCTGATGACCCTAGTAACATAATCCTCATAGATGGAGCATCCAGAATCAAGATGTACTGGTTCCAAACAATAAACGCACTTTAGGTGTGCCTCCTGGGAAGGCTCTCCCTTGTCTGAAGAGCACAACAGAACAGCCACAGAGGATGACCTGGTCCTTCGTGGCTTCTTGAGGAGTAATGCCAGTGGGATAGAGTCAAGACAATGAGTACTCCAAGGTACCTGATTTGGCCACAGCAGAGCTGCTCACTGGTGGCTAACAGAGTGCGAAAATGGCTTCACTACTGAAGACTCTTGTAAAATGTTTTTCTTCTTGTGAATGGGGGAGGAGAAAGGTGAAAAGCTTGAAGCCTGTTCCATGTTCTAGCTGAGAAAGGTGCCTGATAAGAAGATATCAGCCTTCAACAGTCAGTGAACCATCTGACAAGAATTTTTCAGTTCTGACATAAAAATTGAAGTGACAACCCCCAAAACCACAAGTCCAAAGCCTTTATCTAATTTTTCACTAAAATATGTCAAATTATTACATAAAAAGTGATTTTAAAATTTTCCCTAGACAGGTTGTTGTGTCTTTCGGCTTTTTCCAGTTAGGGGTCACCACAGCGGAACTCTGGTCCGTTAATGACTGGCAGTAGATTTTTACGTGCCGAGTTGCCAGCCCTGATGCACAACCTTCAATGAAGGTACGCCCATTCATGCATGTCTCCACATAGAAGACGCTCTAGCTGAGAATTGAATCGGACGTCTTACTGTGAGGCGAAAACGCTACCACAGCACCACCACAGCAGTACTTAACAATAAATTAATTTTTCAAAATACTTTTAGTGAAACTTGAAAATCACAATTCCTAACTTAAATATAAATTTAAGTACAGTGGAAGGTTTTCACCAGATGGGTACTTATCTGCCCAGCTTTGGTGATGCAATAGCCAACTTTTGACCACTGGAAGTCTACATGGGGAGTGCACTTTGATGGCAATAAAGTTCTTAAGGTTTGGCGCCCTAACCACCGACTTTATACAGCTCTCACTGAGCTCTTTGGCATATCCGGGGCAGAATATAACCAAAATAACTTAGGCTACTGCAACAGTGATATAATAGTGAACATTAGCAGATCTCTGAAAAGATATCACTAACAAAAGAACTACCACAGGAAAGGTAAATATATATTTTATTGTAATTGGTTTACAATTAAACAGTCACATTTCTAAGTACTATATTTTATTCTAAGAACAATGGACTGCTAAATCTTTAAGTCCCTATGAAGATAAAAAGTCAATTAAAGAACTAAAACTTCTTGCAGCTCTGGCTATACGAGTTTCACAGAATGAATGATTATACAAGACCAACATGAGTTTTCTAAGGACAAAAGGACTACTGATGAAAACTCTGGTCAGCAAGAAGTCAAGACAGGTGGCATATAAACCAAATGTTATGATTTACTATTTTTTTTTCATTTACTGCATTTATAATCTGGATAGTTGGGGACAGTGCCTTTTGGGAAAAATACGGGTAAATCCCAAATTTGGACTGTCTGAAAACTGAAAATAAAAATACAGGATGTTCACGGAATTTAGCATTTCTGGCCCGAAAACTAATTCACCACATGATGTATTTCTGCTCATATGTATTAGTTATGATATTGTCACCTGCATTATTGAGTGTTCTTTGACTAGAATCTATTTTAATATTCAATATATCTTGATGCAGAAATAATAAAAAAATGTTCCATCTGAGATATCCATCTTCATCCGTCATCAACCTGTGGGTTCGGTTCCAATACTTTGGAACCAACTCGGCCATTTCTGTATCTTGTAGACTCAAAAATTCTCAAGCACATTTCTTACCCATAATGCTTAGGGTAGATTACCTCAGATCGAGTTTGCTGATGAGAGAATGAAAAACGTAAAAGTAATGAAAGAGACCACATTTGGAGTAGAATTATAGTCCAAAAAGGAACTCTTGGGTAAATGCCCATTCTTCCAGGAAATCTGGCAGGGGGAAGGAGGGAAGAGAGTTGATGACAGATAAAGATGGACAACTCAGATGAAAGTTATGGTAAAACATAACTTCTTTATCTGAAGCTGTCAATCTTCATCATGTCATCAACCTGTAGGAAAGAGGCCCCAGCTACTTAGAACCCTGGGTGGACTCAAGGAAGGATATTCCTGAGCACCACAGAACCAAATGATGCTCTTATCCTAGAGACCATATCTACCTTGTAATGAGTAACAAAGGTATATGGAGACACCCAAGTTGTAGCTGCGAAAATGTCACTCATAGAAGTTCTTGACTAGAAGACAGAGGAAGTAGATACCACTGTAGCTGAATGTGCTTTTCGTGGCAAAGGTAAAGAAGTACCCCCTCTTTCTATACACAAAGCAAATACAGTCTGAAATCCACTTGGGTAGGGTTACTTTGTTCACAGGTTGTCCCAAGTTTATATGTGAAAAGGAAATAAACAGCCTATCAGACTTTCTGATGTCTCTGGCCCTGTCAGGGTAGAATCTCAGTTGTCTGTGAATGTACTCCTCTTGTTAGACAAATTTGGGAAGAAAACAGGAAAGTTAATACATTAAGGTTGGCTTCCGAAACAACCTTAGGTAGAAAGGACAGGTTGGTTCTGAGCAACACTCTGTCCTTACTGAATATCAAATATGGTGGTCTAGATGAAAGTGCACAGATTTCTGAAATTCATCTAGCCGAGGGGATGGCTACCAGAAAAATAGTTTCCAGGACAGAAACTTTAGATCACATCTAGAGGCAGGCTGGAAGGGAGGTTGTGTTAGAGCTTGCAGCATCAATGTAAGGTCCCAAGGAGGAATAGGATCCTTGTAAGGGGGCTTTAGGAGAAGCACGCCTTTTAAAAAAGGCTTTACAAAACCTATGTAAAGCAACGGATGACCCATGGAAACCACTATGAAAATTAGAAATGGCAGCCAGCTGGACTTTAACTGTAGAAGTGGAGGTGCTATCACTGAAAATGGAAGCTAGAAAACTAACAATTTTGTAAATAGGTGCTGAAAAAGGATGGAGGTGACATATAGAGGCCCATTGAGTAAATCTCTTCCACTTACTTGCATAAAGTTTACATGTAGATGGTGTATGGGGCGACGAAAGTATGCGTCTGACTGGGGAGGACAGCATATCATGCCTGGTCACTAATGGAATTGACGATACCACGCTGTCAGCTTGAGAGTTGTAATGTCTGGGTGACTGATGCCCATTAGATGTGAAAGGAGGTCTGGAGTTTGATCCAGAATCCAAGGCTGTTGTATCAGATGAGGCCAAAGGAAGGGGAACCAAATTTGCCAAGGCCAAAAAGAGGCAGTGAGGATGACTTTGCTCTTCAACTTGGCTTCTTTCTGTAAAAATTTGGGAGTGGGGTCAGAGGAAAGGAGTAAAGGAGCGTCCCTCAATAATTCCTCCTCAGGGGGATGACTGTAAAGTAGCTGCTGCATTTGCTATTCAGAGAGGAAGCAAAAAGGTCACAGCAAGGCTGGCCCCACATGTGGAAAATCATTTCCAACAATTTCGTACTGAGGAACCACTAGTAAAGTAGAAGAATATACCTGCTCAATTTGTCTGTTTCTCATTTGACCTCCCCGGGATATGCATTGCAATCGGAAAGTGGATGGATAAGATCACCCACTGCCACACTCTGAGGGCTTCTCGGCACAATGAGTAAGATCTGGTCTCCCCCGTTTGTTGATGTAGCAGACCACTGACATGTTGTCTGTCAATCGCAATCGTTCCTAGACGTAGAGAGTCCTGGAATGCTTGCAAAACCAAAAGCACTGCTCTCATCTCCAGAATGTTTACATGTAGACTGGCCTCTGTTGAGGACCAAGTACCTTGGACAGTCCATCCCTTGCAATGCCCCCCCAACACAAGCTGAGAAGCGTCCATGATCACTGTGGCCTTGGGTTGAAGAGGAATAAATGGACATCCTTGCAAGACCTGTTTTGAATGAATCCATCAAAGGAGATCTCTTTTGCATGTATTGGTGATGAAGACTGGCACAGACAAAGGATGCTGAAGGATGGACCACTGAGCTGCAAAAAGCCATTGTAAAATTCTCATGTGAAACCTGGGTATAGTGACAAGAGTTATGGCAGGCGCCATTGAACCCAATTCTTGAGGTACTAGTTGTGCTGGAACTCTGTTTATTTGTATTTATATATATAGATCTGATTATGTATAGTTTCCAGTCGAGATGGGGGAAGTGAAGCAATGGAGGTTCTTGTGTCCAACAGAGCTCCTACGAAGGTCAGACTTTGTGTTTGTTCCAGTGAGGATTTTTCAAAGTTTACTGTGATACCTAGACGGTCGCATACATGCAATACTTCCTGTTTTGCTGTCAGTAGTAGTTGCCTGGTAGTAGTGGAAATGAGCCAATCATCTAAATAAGGAAACACACAGAATCCTCACAGTCTTAAGAGAACTGCTACTACTGCCATGCATTTGGACACCCTGGGGGCTGTAGTGAGACTGAAGGGTAGTACTCTGAATTGGTAATGACTGACTCGCAGCTGGAAGCAAAGGAATCTTCTGGAGCATCTGTCCATCTTTATGTGGTAGCACACATCCTGAAGATCTACAGAGCACATCCAGTTGTCCTATCCTAAAAACAGAAGAATGGACTGAACACTCACCATCCAGAATTTTGTTTTACAAACAGATTTGTTCAGTTTGCTGAGATCCAAAACTGGTCTCTAGTCCCCTGTCTTTTTTGGCACTAAAAAGAATCTTGAGTAAAATCTGGATATATTTGGTCTGGTGGGACTTCTTGGATGACTTTTTTTTCTAGCAGCTTTTGAGTTTGAATGGCTGCTTGTTCTCTCTGATTGGGTGGAACATCGGGGAATTTCTTTGAACGGGGGGGGGAGGAAGGGAAAAGAGAATTATATAGCTTCTGGAAATGATCCTTTTTACCCAAGTATCGGAAGCCATTTCCTGCCATGCCTTCAGATGCATGGATAAGCGACCCCCGACTGTCTCCAGAGGTGGACAAATCAGGCCTCCGTTCAGCACCGGTGGAAAGGTTTCCCAAAGAAGGTATCCCCGATGTTGTGGGCCACCTCTGCCATGAGGGTGGTGTCTTCCATTACTGTTCCTCCCTCTGCCCCTGTGGGAACTTTCACTAGGTGTAATCTGGGAAGACCCTTCAGATTTCCTGAACCATATTTTGCCTGTCCTTTTTTGGTTCCTAGAGAATAACCTCTGAGGAGTAGAGAAATGTATTCCAATGGCACAAAGTGTTTTCCCATCCTTCTCACACCTAGATAAAGTGTCTCTAACAGTCGGGTCAAGGAGGGAAGAGCTGTCAAAAAGTGCACTGACAAATGAAGACTTGAAGGGCTCCGCAAAATCACACAAACACATTGCATTGTTCCTTCGGCTACATGTGAAATCAGCCTCATGGAAGAACTGGAAATGGATGTCAGAGTGGCTAACTGAGAGGTGAAGGATTCTCGTCCCCTCTTCAGAAACAGTTCCTGAGAGTATTTGACAACTCTTTATCAGGTATCTCTGTAATCTAGTGAAGTGTGCCAGGTAGTTCAAGGACTGTAGGACAAAGGTCGATGAAGCATAAACTTGCTTTCTGAATCTATCCATCCTCTGTGACTCTTTGTTGGGGGGATGGATACGGGAACTCTCTTCTTCTAGTTCCTTCTTAGTAGCAGTCATTACCACCATGGCATCTACAGGAACTCCCTTTGTTCACAAGGTTTTATTCTCTGGGGCTATCTTTTTGTCTAGTCTCTTGGGGACTGGTTCAGTAGCATCAGGGGCCTTCCACACCTGACTAGAGATCAATTCGAGGAGCTTGTCGGTGGGTTGAGACATCCAGGAAGTAGATCGGCAGGTACCGAAAGCCTGCAGATATATGGATTCCTCGGCTGAAGGGTTTAGGGACTTCCAACCACCTTTAAGTATTTCCAGGAAAGGAGACATCATCAGGAGGTGATCTGGGGGACCCTTCACCTTCATTGAAATCCGTGTCTTCTGTGACAGACTCCTCTGGAGAGTTCAAGTGTTTCTTCTTACAAGATTTCTTCTGAGGGACCTCTTCAGTGGGAACGTCTGGGGAGGTTTTGGAAGAAGGGGTACCCTGCTGAGCAACCTGAGGTTGCAGTACCCGCTGACCCTGTGGAGTCATTTGATGCTCCGGGCCTGGATCAGTCAGGGATGGAGGCTCCAAGAAGGAAGAGACCAACCTAGTACTAGAAGTAGCCAATGCCCTCTTCAAGGCCTTGAAGGCTGACCCCCCCCCTCCAGAGAAGAGATGCTTCGGAAATGAATGTGAAAAACTCAGTGCCGAAGCTCCCCCCTGTCTCGATGAGGTCCCCCTTGAGACTGAAGTCAGATCTGAACTCATACGTGTTGATTCCCTGAGATGGCTCTGATAAAAAAGAAATAGACCCAAACGACTCTGAAGTGACAGTCAAGCTGCGGCTCTGGTTCAGTTACAATCGAAGAGCTCAGGGCACTCGTCCATTCCGAAGAAAAGGATATGTTTGGAACACACTCAGTTGGATCCTGGAAGGCTTGGAACTGAGGACTCTAAAGTACCTTTGGAGGTTACAGGAGGAATGGAAGAATGAGTAGAAGGTGTCAGTGCCTGTCCCAAAGGGGTAGGAACTGACTGAGAACCTGATATGCCTTGGACCCGAAGAATATTCATCACTAACTTTTCCACATCAAGTTCAGTCGGACTCCTGGACGAAAAGAAGGAAGCCACCAAGAGGGCCTTGGTCTGTCTAAAAATGGAGATGGTGGCCTGTCAGCAAAAGGTTCCACTGAAGGTGAATACGGAGTCCTAAGAAGTGAAGTAAAAGAAGGGGAAGCCAATTGTTCTGGTGCCGACAAGGAAGTTGGTACCAAAGAAGCAGAAACTGGCTCCGAAGCATGCTTTGGGGTCAAAGATTTTGATGTTGGTTCGGATATTTTCTTTTTTTTGGGGGTCGGTGCCAAGGAAGTACATGGGACCAAGGCACATAATTTCTTCACCTCCTAGGATCTACAGGAGGAAGAAATATGCCCAGATTTGTGTTTGGTCTTAACCTGAGAACCAGATATGTCCTCCCCAAAAGAGGAGAGAAGGCGGCCTTTCAGAATGAGTTTGTTTTTCCTATCTACTAATGTTCGGCGACTGAAAACCTGGCAGATATAACAGTCCTCTTGCAGATGTACGGGACCCAAGTAATACATGCACAATGAATGCTGGTCTGAAAAAACAATTTTGTAACTACATTTCATGCATTTTTTTAAGCCAGCCACAGCCTTCTCTTTATCCACCATATCTCTAAGAAGACAGCAACGGCAACTTACATACACACAAACACACACCTTACACACACACACACACACACACACACACACACACACACACACACACACACACACACACACACACACACTTAGGGGAAAGGACACCACTCACACAAGGGAAAAAAAAGAAAGGACAGAAAGAAGGAAGAGTTTTTTTTTTTTTTTATAAAAGATTTACTAACAATGGTAATAGGAGACTTATCCAATGGTAAGAGAGAAGGTAAGGGATGTCAATAATGGTAAGTAAGAACTACCTAACGGTAGTTGGAGGGAGAGAGAGAAAGAAAGTGAAAGAACTGAAGTAATTCACCTAAAAAAATGGTTGAAAGCTATACAAAGGGTGTGATGGAGTAAAAGAAGGCTAGAAACTAGGTAAGAAAGAAAAGGGGATAATTGTATGAAAAAAAAATATTTACTTAACTGCTGAGGCTTGAGAGAGAGATGGAGAAACCACGTCTGAAGCTGAAAGCAGCAAACGACATTTGAGTTAATCTATCCTAAGCATTATGGGTAAGGGGTGTGCTCAAGAGTTTTTGGAGTCCATGAGCTATAGAAACATTCGAGTTGGTTCAGATCCCACAGACTGATAACAGGATGAAGATTGACAGCTTCAGATATTATACTACAGTTACAGTAAAATCAGTAGTTCATTTCCCTGATTTTTATCTCATGAAAATGGAATGTCATTTTTTGGAAAACTGAAAATCAGTGTCCCTGTGGATAAGCTGATGTCAAATGGAACCATTCCAGCTACAATCTAGAGAAGATATTATTACACTGAGAATTTACACATTCAGAAAATGTACAGTTACAAACGCCAACAGAGATTACTAATTATGCAACGATCCCCCATTAATATTCCAAAACGTGTACGTTGTAAATCAGAGTTATAGTAATGAAAAAAGGTCTGGTCGCCCAGACTTTTTCCATTAGTATAACTCTTTTTTTTATAGCAACGGAGAACGCAAGATCTCCGTTGCTTTTTATGCACTGTCTTGCTATGTTAAATGAGTTTAACATAGCGAAACAGTTTGTAAAAAGCAACGGAGACCTTACTTTCTCCTTTGCTTTTTTCAAAACTGTCTTGCTATGTTAAATGGGCTTAACATAGCGAGACAGCTTTAAAAAAAAGCAACAGAGATTCTCCGTTGCTTTTTTTAAAGCTGTCTCGCTATGTTAAACTCCTTTAACATAGTGAGACAGTTTGTAAAAAGCAACGGAGATCTTGCTTTCTCCACTGCTTCCGCCCACAGCTCTGATGTACTGCGTAAGCATATGCATGCGCAGTACATCAGAACTGCCGCAGAATACCAGACAGCTGCGGAAGGGCAGCAAGGAGGTATTATACAATGCCATTATTTAAGAAAAGTAATTATTTTTTCTTAAATAATCTCATTGTATAATACCAATAACCCACTTCTGGGTGTGGGTAATGCTGGATTTACCCACGGTTGTCTTTGTTTGGCCACTCGGGCTTTGCCCTTGTGACCAAACCACACCAACTGTGGGTGACCAAACCACACTAACTGTGGGTAAATCCAGCATTACCCACACCCAGGCGTGAGTTATTGCTATAATACACACTAATACAGTACAAATAGTATTTCCGTAAAAAGGTACAACATTGTTAACTGTCAGCTGAGAAATGCACAGGTGAAAAGGCATAATATGTGTAAAACAAGGACTAAGTGAACAAATATAGTCATTATTTATACGGGAAGAGTTTAAAATTTCAACAGATTTTTATTAATGCGGTAGGAGACAGAACTAAAAGCCATTTTTAATGAAGTTATTGCTGAAAGGGTCGAACATTAGCAAGCAGCTTTTTAGGTAGGTGCTATAGCAGTCTCATTCTGAACAGTTTCTTTTGTGGTTGTAGTGATATCTCCTCAAAGATCTAATGTTACACACACTTAGCCATAACTGTATCTTCCTCCACTTGGCTACCTATGAAAAAATAAAAGGCTGGATCTGCGGCTTTCTTTTTCAATGTGATTTTTTCTTTAAAAGACTGGAAAATATGAAAATAGACCATTCCTAATTCCCTCTAGTCACATCAGCAACTCATACTCTTCCTCGTAACATTTAAAGATGCAGAAAACTAAAAAAACAATTCAGGAGGTGGAAGGTAAGCCTGTGTAATGCCTGACCTTACTCCGAGAATAATCACATTTTCTTAAAGCATTGTCTTCCTCCATTCTTTCACACTATAATCTGCTTTTTCTTAAAGTCACAGAGATGTCTTACTGTAAAGTTTTGAAATTGGTTCACTGCTATACTTAGTGTTTATGTTCATTTTCTTATTCCTGTCCCACACTGATGTCTTGTTCACGCATGCAGGTGCTGGCCAGTCAGCAAGCAATATGACATGATTTGTTACCACCATTCTATTATTGCATCTGTCTGCCTCCCCAACATTCCACTTCTTTTTGTGTAAATAAGTAGGATGTGAGATCAGATTAGTAAGGATGGTGCACAATTTTTAACTACAGGCTTCAGACCTATTTAGATTTTCAGTAACTGGCATGCTTAGGTAAAGATGATAGACCAGATTAATAATGGTGGGTATATGTTTTTAATTACAGACTTATGGCATGTTCTTTCAATAGATATTTATTTGATACACTTTCTACGTTACCAACATATGACTGAGGTTCCTCTACCATCTTCTTTATCCAGTATACAAATCAAAATTTTGCTAATAAGCTATAAAATTAATGACATGTAGAGCTTCAGCAAGAATTTACAACCATGTAGCAATGCAATCACCATTTCATTTAAAAATCATGTTTTCTAACTACATAACACTATTTGTAATGCAAAAGAAAATAATTATTGACTCTTATACATAACTTAAATTCAGTTAATACGCAGACTCCAAACTAGTTGTTGTACCACATTACATAATATTTATCATTGCCATGTACATTTCTCTGCAGCTTAACTACTGCTGCTTCTTAATTTTGCATTTGGAATGTTACATTACTTCTGCTGCTTGCTGCAGTCCGTAGATTATAAATGGTGAGTTCTTGTGTCAATTTGCTAGTGTGTATTCTGCAGTCTTTGCTGTATCAAGTTTTAATGCTCTATTCCCACTGAATTCCCAGCAGCTGGCAGCTTGTGTGCCAGAGTCTTTCTGCAGTTTCATTATTTTGAGCTTGGAGTGCAACAGATGCTGGATGACAGTCTCTGTTCAATGAGAGTACAGGAAAAAGATTGAAAATGGTCTGCAGAAGTCAAAATGTACCATATCAAGTTATAAGTAAGCAATTATTTGACAAGAGAAATGTTACTTACCAGAACATTAGATTTAGTTGGCCTCTGTCCACATACTGGAAACAGGAAGATGGGTTACTGAAGGTGCCTCATCTCCACAAGAAAAATAAATACTCTGAGCTCCTCCAAGTCTCATAATGCACTGCATTCAAAAAGTTCAATAGATCAAGTAACGCCCTCATGCTATCAAAGATACAGTTATAATAAGACAAAAAGCTACTGAAGATATGGACAATTTAACACCTGGGCACCAATTACAGGCCTCTGAAGCTCCTCTAAGCCCCTTTGGATGAAACCATTTGGAGGGGAATAGGTGCAAGAGATGTTTTCAGTGTATAATGCTTTGGTAAGTACATACCTTAAGTTGGCCCTGTCTGCACACTGGAAGAGATACAATCCCCAGCAGGCTTTGGGTGAAGCTACAACAAAAGACCTTTCTTTGAGAACGAAAGACCCAAAGGAGGCTGTACTCCAGAATGAATATCCAGACTGTAATGTTTAACAAATGTACGCAAGGTAGACTACATGAAAGCTGCACAAATTTCATCCAAAAGCAGGTTTCTGAACAAAGCTGTTAAGGTAGTTTGAGCCTTGACAGTCTTGTGCATTTGGTTTGGAAGGCAGAGATTTGTTGACAGATGAATAGCAAAGGCCGATGCAATCTTGTAACCATTTAGATAATGACAGTTTCTCCAATTTTTGTTGTCTTTAATTTAGAAAATGAAACAAATAACTGGTTGTCTTTTCTAAATTCCTTTTTTTCTTTTTAGGTATAACCTGAGCTGCCTGTGCACATACAAGCTGTGTAGTCTATATTTACATCTGTTGGAATATTCTAGAAAAAAACACTGGTAGGGGAATACATTCATTTAGATTACAGAATGACTTCTCGTTAGTATTAAAAAAAAATGTGCACACTGACTTTGAGCCCAACCAGCATGTCTGTTGTAAATCAAGCATACACCAATAGAAAAATTGTGATTCTTTTTTCTCTGCTGCTTCTACTTAACAGCACCGATGTACTGTGTAAGCATGGGAACATAAGTCCCATGCACATGTGCAGTATATTAGAAAACAGGGAAGAATGAGGAAACAACACAGAGAACACTACAGCACCGTTATACAAAGTCATTATTTTAAAAAAGGTAAATGAGAAGTTATGTACCTACCATAACGTTCCATGTTAGTTGTCTTCTCTCGCCTTCTTTCTTGCTTGATGGGTTCGGAGCCGATCCTCGGTGCTAAGCTCGAGAGTCACTTTTACCAGCTCGAGGCAGCCCCATATCCCATGATGCAAGGCGGTAAGTACCCAGATCTCGTTTGATGACAATAGGCAATAGCACCTAGCATAATAACTTCCAAAAGGAAGAAAGGAGAGAAAAAACCCTGAAGGATGGTAGAAGGACCAGCACTGCATGGTCTTCAGAAGCATACTTCCTTGTAGAGAGAAAGGTCTGTCCAGGCCTGGGGAAGGAGGAGAAGACAACTAACATGGAACGTTATGGTAGGTACATAACTTCTCAATGTTAAGTTGTCAATCTCTTCATTCTTGCTTGATGGGACCCCTAGCACCTTTATCCTGGGTGGCTCAATGGAACAGACTCTTGAGAACTGTAGAGCCAAAACTGGCTCTGTCCCTGGAGGCCAATTCCAATTTGTAATGGGAAACAAATGTATGAGGAGTGGCCCAAGTGGCTGCTGCACAAATAGTGTCTAATGGAAGTCTAGCTTGAAAAGCTGTTGAAGTGGCTAAGCTTCTGGTTGAATGTGCTTTAGGTTTTGAGCACAGCTGTTTTCCCCTGAGCTGATAAATTTCAGAGATGACAGAAGAAAGCCATCTAGACAAGGTCACTTTTGAGACAGGAAGGCCTTTCTTGTTATCAGCATAAGAAACAAAAAGTTGATCGGATTTCCTGAGTTGTTTTGTTCTGTCCAAATAATATCTGAGTTGGCGGTGGACATCAAGATAATGTAATTTTGTTCGATCTGTTTGAATAGTTTGGGAAAAATACAGGAAGATCAATAGCCTGATTCAAATTAGTCTTTGAGGTGACCTTAGGCAAAAAGGTCGGATTAGTTCTCAATGATACTCTGTCTTTGTGGAAGACTAAATAGGGGGGGGCGAACAGATAGAGCATGAAGTTCAGACACCCTCCTAGCCGATGTAATAGCAACCAGGAATAAAGTTTTCCATGAAAGAAATTTCAGGGAACATGAAACAGCTGGCTCGAAGGGAGGAAGAATCAAGGATGTCAGCACTAAATTTAGGTCCCATTGAGGAGGAGGACTCCTGATTGGAGGTTTCAGGAGAAAAATTCCTTTCAAGAAGGCTCTACAAAGCCTGTGGGACATAATGTTGTGATCTGCGAACCCGACATGAAAGTTCGAGAACTTTGACCGTGGAAGAAGGGGAGCCCGCATGAAAAATGTCCGCTAAGAAATCCAAAACTGCTTGTACTGGAGCAGTGAAGGGATCAATATTCTTGGCTTTTGCCCAATAAGAAAAACGTTTCCATTTGCTAGTATAAATCCTCCTAGTAGAGGATTTTAAGGAAGCTACTATGATGTCTCTAACAGGATTAGAGATCATAGGAAGCCTGGCTAAGGAAGGAAGTGGAGCAACCATGCTGTGAGGTTGAGAGAAGGGATAGACCGGTGCAGCTGACCCGATGCAGCTGACCCGATTGGTGAATCAGAAGATCTGGCACTGGGTCCAGATGCCACGGCTGCACCAAAAGGTGACGATGGAGGAACGGAAACCAAATTTGTCGAGGCCAATAAGGGGCAATGAGAATCATTTTGGCTCTCAAAACGGTGGCTTTCTGGATTACTTGTGGGATCAGAGGAAAGGGAGGAAAGGCATAAAGAAGTCCCTGGGGCCAATCCTGGGTCAGAGCGTCTCTGGGGATGGCCTGGCAGTGGGAAGAGAGAGAAGAAGTCTGGGCATTTGCTGTTTTGGGGAGTAGCAAAAGATCGCAACATGGGCCCCATTCTAGAAAAATCTCCTCCACTATAGATTGTTTGAGAGACCACTCGTGAGGCATGAGAATAGCTCTGCTCAATCTGTCCGCTAAAATGTTGGTATTCCCAGGGATGTGCTACCAGAAACCGATGAGAGGAGATCGCCCATTGCCAAAGTCTGAGTGCTTCTCGACACAAGGGGTAGGACTTGGTTCCGCCCTGTTTGTTGATATACCATACTACAGACATGTTGTCTGTGTGGACTGCAATTGTCCCCAAGGGAAGAAAGTCGTTGAGGGCTTGCAACGTTAAAAGCACTGCTCTCATCTCTAGGACATTTATGTGCAGATGGTATTCGAACGGTTGCCACGTCCCATGAACCATCCTGCCCTGATAATGCCCCCGCCCACCCGATCAGGGAGGCATCCGTAGTGACAGTGGCTACCGGGGTTGGGGGTACAAAGGGTCTGCCTTGGTGAATCTGGGGAGAAGTAATCCACCAAGAAAGATGATTCTTGCAAATCTGTGTCACCAGTATTTGGTGACGCATTGGAAGTTGTTGGTAAGACCACTGAGTGAACAACATCCACTGAAGTAGGCGCATATAGAAGCGAGCCAGGGGAAGAAGGGTAATGGCCGCAGCCATGAGGCCCAACACTTTTAGAACCATTCTGGCTTGTACTTTCTTGCTGGCTAGAATGATTCTCACGTGACCTTGTATATCTGAGATTCTTTGGTCTGTGAGGGTAGCTGACATCCGAACAGTGTTTAAGTTTGCGCCTATGAAAGTAATAGACTGGAAAGAGAAAACTTGCAGAGAAAACCAGTTTAATAAAAAGCAGAGCTTTCGGGCGTAACCCTTCTTCAATACTAATACATTCAAACACTAAACTCTAGAAGCTTAAATACAGGTCTAAAATCACATGACCAGCAGCCAAATGAAATCATGTGACAGAAAACAAATTAAACATTAAAGACATATACATATAAATATATTAAAAGATGTGTAGATACACAGTATAAAATATTTACTTTACAATATTACGTAGCTTAACTAACACAGGTTTTAAACTGACAGTGCTGTTTAAACCAGGATGAGTGTCAGCAGCTAATCTCAAAATCCATTCAAATTCTTTGAGCTCAAGGTTGTTGACATCACCACCTCTTTCATTTGGACATAGAGCATCAATCACTCTAAACTTAAATGTATGTGTTTCACCACAAGTTTTAATATGTTTACATAGTGCATTATTGTCACAATTTCTCCTAATTTCAGAATTATGGTCTATAACACGTTCCTTAAGCTTACGTATTGTTTTTCCCATCTAAACTGAACTGCATGAGATGCAGGTAGCCAAATAAACCACAAAAGTGGTGTTACAAGTAGCTGTAATTTTAAAATTAAATACTTGTCCATTGGCAGGATGAGTGAAGATATCACTACCATTCCCTAAGATGTAAGCACAGGCAACACAGTTAAAACATGGAAAAGTACCAGTTTTAGCAGCCAATTGTGTGTGACAGGGTCTATAAAAATCTTTATAACAGAGTAAACTTTTAATCGTCCTCATATTTTTATATGTAAAATGTGGCTTGGTGCCCAATATAGTTTTTAGTTCATCCAATGCCATCAGAATGGGCCAGTTCCTGTTAATAATTTGTCTAATTGAACTTGACCTACCATTAAAAGTTGTGATGTACCTTATTTCATGTTGAGTAATGGTGTTATTACACTGACTATCTGTGAGGCTTGACCTATCTTCCAAAAAAGTTGGTATAAGTGATGTCTGCCTAGCTTCCATTACATCAGATTTAAGCTTGGATAATAAATTCATATCATATCCACTAGAAAAAGTCCTCTACCATATTATCAAGTTGTGAAACAAATGTAGTATTATCAGTAGTTAGTCTACTTGCTCTAATAAATTGAGATTTTGCTACACCTTTAAAGACATGTGGCTGCATACTACTGTGATGATATCTTCCATTACTAACATCCTTTCTATAAATACTAGTGTTTAATATGCCATCATTCAATTGCAGTTTGACATCTAAAAACATATACTGCTGTCAGACACATCCATTTTAAATTTCAAAAATTAGTACTAGAATTTAAATAATCAATGAAAATATTCAAATCATCCAAAGTACCATTCCCTATTAGTAGACAATAGCCTACAAATCGCTGATAGAAACTAATGTTACTAAGAAATAGATTTTGTGCATTAAACAAATAATTGCATTCCCATTGGTAAAGCACTAAATTAGCGTAAGTATTTGCTACGGATGTGCCCATAGCTACGCCTGTTAACTGAAGAAATAAGGTATTATTAAACATAAACACATTGTTCCTCAGAACTACATCCATAAGGCAACAGATATTGCTAATGAGCCTATGGTCAGGACTAGGTTGAGAAGACAAAAATTCTCTAAGTAGTTCTATTCCCACATCATTGGGGATAACTGTGAAAAGGGACATGATATCAAGCGTCACTAAATAATATTTCTTGGTATTTAAATCAGTTTTACATTATTATACCATACCCGTAGCTTTGACAATAAATCACAAGTATCCTTTAGAATAGAACTACATTTAGGTAAATAAACTTCTAATTGCCTATGCAAATAAACTGATATGGGTTCAGTAACCCAACCACCTCCAGAGACAATCGGTCTCATGGGTGGATTTTCCAGGGATTTATGAATCTTAGGGATCCCATATAAATGTGGAATCAGAGGACAAAGTACTGTAAAATAGTTAAAAAGATCAATATCTATGTCATTATTAAGCTGCAGCTCATACACAACCATGTTCACATAACTTATACAATTTTTACATCAGTTCTAGTGATAACTTTAAAGGCAGTATCATCATTTAAAAGCAGAGAAACAGCTGAAAAGTAATTATCACGATTCATTAAGACAGCCTTGCCACCTTTATCAGCTTGTTTTATAATAATGTCATTACACTGTTGTAAACTTTTAAGGCTTTATACTCAGAGAAGCTTAAATTATATGCCTTGTTTTAACAGGTTTTAAATAGAGTTCTCTAATCTGAAACTCGCAAATGTCATGAAAAGCCTTTAGTACAGGAACACTAACTGGCATAAAAGTGCTACTACGTTTACAACATTTTTCAGGCGCAGGAGTATTACCAAATAGGAGTCTTAAGTTGAGATTTCGAACAAAGATTTTTAGTTCTGTTAAAGCAGAGACAATATTGTCACAACCATATGGTATAAATTTAAAACCTTTACTGAAAAGCGAAAAGTGCGCTGATTGTAATTCAAAAGTGGAGAGGTTTAATACACTGTTCATTTGCGACTTACTTTGTTCAGTCCTAAAGGGCTTTCATTCTTCCTTTTGTTTGTAGATGTAATTTGTGTAGACAACAAGCCCCTCGACTTGGGGATTTATTTCCAACTGCTTCTGGTTGTTCTAACTGAAAACGCTTAGGTACAAAGCTAAAAGTAAGTTGTTGAGTCTTTTTCCAGTTAGCGATTCACGTTGTCAGCGCCATCATTCTTATTTCGTATCCTAACAGATGCGCATGCAGCTGGTTACAGACGAGGTGTAGGTTGGACTATCCCATCAGATGTTGTATTGGGGAGAATCTCTTTAGTTGTAGGTGTTTCTACATTAGTGTTGCATACAGGTTCATCAAAAGTATCTAAGGCATCAAGTGCTTCTTTATAAGTAGGGTTTGATAATTAGAGGTTGTATGATAATCAGATTTAGGCCAAGAGAAAATATTCCCTTTGAAGTCCCCAATGTCACGTAAAAGTTTACGCTTCTTAGTAGCTTCCATTCTTATGTCGAGGGTATGCAGTCTATCTAGCATCTGCTGATAGACATGAATTAACTTAGAAAAACAGAAAGTTCCATAATGGCATTTTCCATGGTGAAGATTTCTTTTATATTCATCTTCTATTTTAACAAAGAAATCATTCATTAAGCACATATAGTCTAAAGACAACTTGATGTTCAACTGTTGCCATGATTTTAAAAGTTCAGGAAAAGTATTGCCATATGAAGGCATTTTAAGAATCCTAAGCCCACGTGGGACAATACCTCTTTCCACATAAGCTAAAAGATAAAGCTGCCACTGCAAGCGTTTAAATGCAGTTACCTTTCTCTCTAATTGTTGCAAGATTTTATGAAACTCTGCCAGGCTTTCTGGCTCAGGAACAACATCAGACAAAGTAGCAGAGTTTGTAGAGTCCACACAGTTCAGTAAAGGGTTGGTCTCAATATTAATCAGAGACTTTAAAGAATTCAAGCTAGTTCCAACTGCCATATCCAGGCTAAGGGCTGCGAGATAGACCTCCAACAGGAATTCCCAATAACAGCAGAAACAGTAACAGCACAAGTAAAACCAGCTGCAAAACACGAACTCAAAAAGCAGTAATAGACTGGCAGGGCAACAAGGAGGATTTTCCGTAGTTGATCGAGATGCCCAATTGAGTGCAAAGATTTATTGTGTAATCCCTGGCTTGAAGAAGCTGATGCCTGGTGGTGGCTGAAAGGAGCCAGTCGTCGAGATACGGAAACACCTGGAATCCTTGACGTCTCAGGTGAGCCGAGACCACTGCCATACATTTGGTGAACACTCTGGGGGCTGTAGTGAGACCAAAGGGCAGGGCTCTGAATTGGAAATGACTGGACCCCAGCCGAAGCGGAGAAACCTTCTGGAGCGCCTGTGAATTTTATGTGATAGTACGCATCCTGAAGATCTATTGAGCACATCCAGTTGTCCTTCTGTAAGAAGGGCAGAATTGACTGAAGTGTGACCATTCGAATCTTGTCTTTCTCACAGACTTGTTGAGTCTGCTGAGATCCAATATTGGTCTCCAGTCTCCCGCCTTTTGGGGACCACAAAGAATCTTGAGTAGATTCCGGCTCTGAATGATCTGTTGTAACTGGCTGAATGGCTCTTTTTGCAGAAGTTTTAAAACTTCTAACTCTGCAATTTCCCTTAGACCGGTGGAACATCTGGAAGGGAATTTGAGTGAGAAAGGAGTTTCCTCGAAAGGAATTTTGTAACCCTCGGATATGATCGACTGTACCCATCTGTCTTGAGTTAGGGAAAGCCAGGCTTCTGGGTACAGCGATAGTCTTCCCGACTGCCTCCAAGGATGGACAGTCGGGCAACATCTCAGGGATGCTGAAAGGGCTTGTCAGAGAGAGGCTCTCTGCTTCCCTGGTTTTGTAGACCCTCTGCCTCTAGAGCGCCTGTTATTGTTACCCCTCCGCCTCTAGGGGTAAATTGACCACGTGACTGCATGACTCCTTGGGATTTATGGAACCACATTTTGCCACCCTTCTGTCCTTTAGGTAAGGTCTAGAAGGGTGGAAAACGGACCCCTACGGCAGAAAGAGTCTTGCCGTCCTGCTCACACCTGGTCAATGTTTCCTTCACTTGAGGGCCAAACAAAGCTGACCCATCAAAGGGAGAGTTTGTGAAGGACGCCTTAAAGGGATCTGCAATTACAGAGCCGCATCCAGGCTTGGCGTCTAAGAGCCACACCTGTACCTGCCCTACTGCTCCATCTGCTGCATATGATATCAGTCATGGAGGAGTTAACAATAGAATTAAGGGTTCCTAGCTGCGAAGCAATTTTTTCTTGAGCCCCTGCAGCTGTGGGATCCTGTACTACTTCACCTAGCTCCTTAAGGATATCCCTTTGGAGTCTGGTGAAGTGACATAAGTAGTTCAGCGATAGCAAAGGTCGCTGAAGAGAACATCCGCTACCATACCTATCCATGGTCCTAGAGTCCTTATTAGGAGGATGGACAGGTACGGAAGGATCTGCAAGTTCCTTCTTAGTGGCAGCCGCCACCACCATGGCATCAGCAGGGACACCTTTGTGACAAATTGCTTGTCCAAGGGCAGTAATAAATTTAGAAGGCCTCCTAGGAACTGGCTCTACAGAGTCAGGAGCAGCCCAAGCCTTCGAGCGATAACCTGCATAAGGGGTCGAAGGCGGAGACACCCAGGAGGTGGAGGGCCGAGATCCAAACGCCCAGGTATACCGACTCATCCTCAGAGGGATTATTGGAGGCCAGTTTCCCTCTGTTTAAGGAGTTCTAGGATGTCTGAAAAGGAGACATCCTCAGAGGGGATCTTGGGATCCCTCCGACTCATCTAAGTCGGTATCTGAAGTGATAGACTCGGGAGTCTACGTGTTTCCTCTTACAGGTCCTTCTTGGCGGAGGATCCCCTGACTGATCAGGAGAATCCTCGGAAGAGGGGTTCTTCCCAGTGGGGAAACCTGAGGCGGAGGATCACTGGGTCCGGGAGCAAGAGAGATGGCAGAGATATCGACAGGCACCGTGAGGGAGGAGCTAAGGGAACAGACTGCTGGCTGAGTCAAGTGGCTAGCACACTCTTCATCACCTCGGCTCCTCCCAGGGAGGTCCGAGAGAACCCGTTCAAGAACCAGGAACCCAGGGCCCACCGAAAGGGAAGGCTCGAGGTCGATGTTGGAGCCGAGCTCACCAAGGCCGAGGCTCCAAGGAAGAGTGGGGTCGGACAAGGGTCCGATGCCACTCACCCCTTGGAGGAGACCAGGGAAGCCCGACCACCGAATCCCTCTAAGGAAGGTCTCGAAGAGGAGATAAGAGTAGAGGCTGAGGGAGCAGAAGGGGGGGGGGGTATCTGTCCCTCAGCCATAGCAGAAACCATTCCCGAAGACTCCAGCTCCAAACTCTGAGGTAGAGTCGAAGGAGGGACTGCAAGGGGGTGTGGACTAATAGTCGTCTGTTGAGACGGACTATGTAGCATCTGGGCCAGTGTCTGTGATTTTAATAATCTACTGACCACCCTCTCTAAATCATGGTCAGAAAGCCTGGATGACCTGGATGATCGGCTCCGATGGCTCCGTTCCGAGAGGAGAGGAGAGGCCGGAGCCGAAAGTATCGGTTCCAAGGAAGGGGACCTGGACCTCTTCCTCGAAGGAACCATCAGAGCCGACGAAACCATGGATGCTGTCGGAGCCGACAACTTTTCGGCACCGACAGAAGGTCTCGATGTATCGGCTCCAGCCGGAGCCGATACAGACACAAAAGTAACGGTGTTGGAGCCGGCTGACACCGAAGCCTGAGCCACATGGTGGTCGGAGCCAGTCGGAGCCGACTCTGATGTGACCGAACCAGTATCGGCACTGATAGCCATCGGTGCCGAAGGTTTGTGCAAACTAGGATCGGCTCCAGCCGGAGCCGATCTCAACTCTGAAAGAGTCGGAACCGAGGCCGCAGGCTTAGAGACAGAAGCCTGGGCCTTGGAAGACTTGGAAGTCTTAGTCGGGGCCGACTTAGCCGGAGAGCCCTCCGGTTTAAGAAGGCCCTCAAAATCAATTTATTTCTCTCTCCTGCAGGACTCTCTGGCTAAAAGAATGACATATTGCACAGGAGTCCTGCAGGTGGAGAGGTCCCAGGCAGTATAAGCAAGTGTGACCGTCTGTCAGAGACATCTTCTGACAGCACGAGTCACACTTCTTAAAGCCTGAGACCCTTTCCTTGGACATAGTTGTAACCACACACACACACAACACAGTCCCAAGAAATAGTTATCCCAAATAGTCAGATAACTGACTTCTAATACACACACACCCTAACAAGGGGGATGGAGGAGAAGGCCTGACTAAAAATATAAAGGAGTGAGGGATTTTCTAGTCAGAAAGGGACTTAAATTAACTATAAACGTTAAAAATAAAGTTTTAAGTTGAAAAGGGGGCTAAAACAGTAATATCTAAATCACTTACCAGGAGCTGGCAAAGGAGGACCTCATCAGCGGCAAATGAGATCTGGGTACTTACTTTGCATCATGGGATATGGGGCTGCCTCGAGCTGGTAAAAGTGACTCTCGAGCTTAGCAGTGTCGGAGCCGAGGATCGGCTCCGAACCCATCAAGCAAGAATGAAGGCGAGATTGACAACTTAACATCAATTTATTTGACAATATAAACAACCTCAAAACGAAACCAAAGCACTTAGAAGAAGCCCACAACTCCTCTTGGTGTAAAAAAGTATTTAATGTCCACTCCACTTATTTAAAATAAAAAACACACATAAAAATACCCCTTTGGGCCTCAGTAAATACACATAAACGCTTCCAAAGACCAACACACAGTGTTTTCATCTGCAAACAGACTTCTTCAGATGGAAAATGCATACTAACGCCAGTACTCCAATTAAATACTAACTGCTTAATTGGTAAAAGCTTCTCGCTGGCAGAACACTTCCTAGCGCTATATTCATATAAATTGCATAAGATAAGATAAAGTATATTCTCCACTAAAAAAATGAAACACTCTATAACTATATAATATACTAAAAACAACCAGAATAAATAAAAACTCCAACAAGCACACTACCCTGGATTGGATACTAGTCAGCAAGATTCCCCAGTCCTATATAGCAGGCTGCCTATCAGATAGCCTCAGTGATCATTCTCCAACATTCCTACTCAAAAAACACCTACACCAAGTTAAACCTATCATCTACCGTCAAATACGTAAAAAACTACACTTTAACACAATCACATTCATCTCATCCCTCAAAGAATGTAACTGGCACCCTCTAAATTACCTCAGCCTAGATGACGCAGTCCAGTTTTTCAATACTACCTTCCTAAGCATCCAAAATAACCATGCCCCCATAAGACTTACCAGAACCAAAGCCCAACCCACCCCATGGCTACAGAAAACCACTACGTCAGAAATGAAAAACCGAGATAAAGCCTGGGAACACTGGCACAAAACCAAAACCCACTCAGCTAGACAGAAATTCCTAAAACTACGCAATAGAGTCAAAAAGCTAATAAAGGAGGACAAAATCCAATACTACCAGTCTGCCCTCAACTCCTCCCAACACAACCCCAAACAATTCTGGACCTCCACAAACTCCATCCTCCACCCATGTAAAATCAATATCTCTACACCTAACAATCCTCACTCTCCAGAAAATATTGCTACCTCATTCAACACGCACTTCACACAAACCGTACTATCAATAGCTAGACAATACAACCCCCTCCCCTACACCCCAGACCTTCACCCAGTAATCTTCCCACACTCTTCTCATTTTCTCCCATTCCTACCTCCAACATAAGAAAACTTTTAACTAAACTTAAACCCACAAAATTAGCAGTAGACAATCTCCCAGGTGAATTCCTACAAATTGCAGCTGACGTCCTAGCCTAGCCAGTATCCATCTTGATTAACCAATCTCTGTCAGAATGCTACATCCCTACAATATGGAAAATATCACACATTATTCCCCTTCACAAAGGCAGCCCCTCCACAGAACTAATCAACTACCGCCCCACAGTGATTCTATCTCCACTCTCCAAAATACTAGAGAGATGCATTCACTCTCAATCTCAGACTACATCCTTACTAACAACCTCCTTTCTAATACTCAACATAGTTTCCGACCAAACCATAACACTATCCTTCACCATAAAAACAATGGCCATCTCTCCTCTGCTACTTTCCTAGACCTATCTAACGCATTTGACATGGTCCCACACAAACAACTCCTCTCTGTACTCAATAATCTATCCTTTTCTCAATCAGTCACCAACTAATTTCAAAGTTACCTGTCGGACCTCCAGCAATCTGTTGTATGGCAAAATGACATATCTCCCCAACTACCTGTCTCTATTGGTGTTCCCCAAGGATCCATCCTTGGACCCCTACTCTTCTCTATTTTCACCAATAATCTAGCCTCTGCCACCAAACATGGCACACTCATACAATATGCAGATGACTCAATCATCATCTGCTCAGCCCAGTCCCTACCCGAACTGCAAAAGGTCACACAGGATGCCTTTTCCTCTGTTGAAACTTGGCTATCAGATGCCCAGTTAATACTCAACCCAAACAAAACTAAACTCCTCATCTTCGAACCCACCAAACATACTCAAAACAACTCTCACTTTAACATCACAGCAAAAGACAACACCACTATCCACTCAACAGATCACACCAAACTGTTAGGAGTTGAAATGGACAACAATCTTAAATTTGACATTCACATATCCATGACCCACCAAAAACTAGGGGCCTTATACAGAAATAAGCAACTCCTCACCAAAGCAGCTAGGTTTTCAGCTGCAAATTTGCACCTCATCTCCACCCTACTTTATGCCTCTCCAATATATACCAACCTAAGGCAATGCGATCTAAATAAACTCAAGACCCGCTATAACAAAATCGCCAACTTTGCCACCGAGGCATCCTACCACAGTCACCACTGTCTCTTACTTACTGAACTAGGCTGGCTAGAACTCCCTCACCTCCTTCAATGGTATCAACTCGCACTCGCCCACAAACTGGTTAACCGTCCTCTAAAGGTCCCATCCCTCCAGTATCTACTCCAGCCCTATCTCACCACCAGACCACTATGATCCAGCAACAATAATCAATTACAGGTTACTAGAGCCAATAACACTGCTGGAGAAGCACAATTCTCCAGCGCTATAGCCAAATTATGGAACACCCTCCCCCCCCACAATAACCTCTCTACCATCATGCACCCACTTCAAAGCATTACTTAAAGTTCATCTAAAAACATGCTGGCTATGCCCTTCTAACTCTCCCCTCTAACTTCACCCACTCCATCTACCCTCTACCTCTTTTCTACCCCACTAACTACCTTTGATTACAGCAAGCTCTGATACTTCCATGCCTATCTACTTATTATATGGCAGTAACTTCTTATTGTAACAATTGTTAATAACTGCTATGTCTTTGTGGATAGAACAGATGCTGGTTATCTACTGAATGTACTATGTTCTTCATCTGTAACTGTTTGTAATATTTTAATTGCTAGGATTCCTCATCTGTAACTATGTCTGTAATATTTTAATTTATGGAGCTTTTCTCCCTGGGCCTCCGCTGAAAATGGGCCTGCGTCCAATTGGACTTTCCCGGTCAACAAATGTAAATAAATAAATAAATAAATAAATGTGAACTACAGAAGGTAATAGCGTGGCATCTCCGGCTAACATTAAAACTGGAGGAATGCAAGCAGTTAATCTTATGGAATAATGATCTGGAGGATGCAGTCTTTCCAGGTGGGATACCAGGTTTGGAAAGTGATCCAACATCCAAGGAAGTTGAACCGATAGAGGCCACAGGAAAGGAAGTCACATCTTTTGAGGAATAAAGGGAGCTATGGGGATAACCAGAGCCTTCTGTCTGAACTTGTTCATCTGTGGCAATGGAGGAAAGGCATACAGGAAACTCTGGGCCAATGATGGATGAGAGCATCCCAAGGTGACTGTCCCTGTGGCGGTACTAGGGCAAAGTAACTGCTGCATTTGTATTTTAGGTATGAAGCAAAAAGATTACAGAGTGTTTGGCCCTAGCAACTGAAAATCTTTGTAGTCACTGCTGTGTTAAAGGGCTACAGGTGAGGCATTAAAATATATCTGATGCCGCACAATTAGAATACAGAATACATCTACGTAGTTAGAACGCTGGAAGTCCCTGGGATATACATTGCTACTGAAAACCATTGTGAAGACATCGCCCATGGCCATACCCTCAGCGCTTCTCAAAACAAGGGGTAAGATCCTTTATTCCTACCTGTTTAAGTACCAAACTACTGACATACTGTCTGTACCTCTATTACACCTCTGAGGAGAGCATTCTGAAATGCCTGCAACGCTAGGAGGACCAACCTCATATCCAAAACATTTATGTGCAAACTCTGCCTCTGGCTGCACCGAGGTGCCCTGGACAGTCTTCACTTCAAAAAACTTGCCACTCCAGAAGGGAAGCATCCATTGTCACCAATGCTGAAGGAGAATCTCTCACAAAGGAAAGCCTTCAATCAGTGATGGTGATGTAATCCACCATGACATGTGTTTCCTGAATATTGGCATCAGCCGGATCTTGGTGTACAGGTGACTGTATTTCTGCAACCATTGTACTGCTAATGTCCACTGGAGCAGCCTCATATGAAATCTTGTCAGAGGGACTAACAGAATGGTTGAGGCTGTAAGACTAAGCAGGCAAACAATGAGTCATGCTGTAGGAGACTGATGCTTTAGAAGAGATGAGGCTGTGATGCGGCAGGCTGACTAACTTACAAATTCTATGTTTTGCATTGGGTCAAATTGACTTTTTGGTAGATTTACTGTTGTACCTAATTGGTGCAGCATTCACAGCAAGGAGTCTGTGTGTTAACACATTTTCTTTGAGGCAGTGGTCAGGGTCAACTGTCTAAATATGGGAAAACCTGGACCCTTAGCAGATGGAGTGATGCTGCTGCTACTACTACCATCTTCTTTGTAAACACCCTGGGGGACGTGTTGAGACTGAAGAACAGTGCTCAAAATTGATAGTGATTAGCTCCCAGCCTGAAACAGAGATATCTCCTTGAACACCTCTCTGTCTTTATGTGACTATAGAGCACATCCAATCGTCCTTCCTAAAAAAGAGACTAACTAACACTAGGTAAGACTGCAATCCAAATTGTAGCTTGCTACAGATCACCCACCATACCCCAAGATTCTCACTACACCTTTCTAAACATACTGGAAAATATTAAGATAGAACCAAACACCCTAATACTGGGTGATTTTAACTACCCTGCCATTAACTGGGAAAACTACTCATGTCCCAACACCTTTGCGCAACGGTTCTTGGAATTCATAAATTCCAACGCCCTGGATCAACTAATCCATAGTTCCACCAGGGGCTCCAATATCCTAGACCTGGTCATTACCAACATGGGAAATCAATGCTCCATACCTATGGTCACCCCTCGTTAGTCAGGTCTGACCATAAGCTAATCACCCTTAACATCCACATCCCACCCCACCCCCAGTAAAGAAACCACCATAAAAACTTCTCCAAAGCCAACTTCATGCTACTCAAGTCAGAAGTGACAAACTTCATGACACCCATGCAGACGGGAACTGAAAGTTCAACTGCTGAATCCTACACTAAGGCATTGTACGAGCACATCCACTCATGCATGAATCGTGCCATCCCAAATACAATCAAAATGCTCTCATCCAAAAAAGGAAGCCAATCTGGTGGTCCCCTGCCATAAACAAACTTTACAACAAAAGGAAGAAACTTTTGCAGAAAAGAGGAAAATCCCAGGATGCAAAAAACTCCCTTACTAGCCTCAGTAAGAAACTGAGATGCCTCATAAAATCCTCCAAAGCTAGTTAGAAAATAAAATTGCCAAAGATTCCAAAGACAACCACAAAGCATTCTATAACTATGTCAAGAATCTAAATGGCAATGCTCAGATCTGCTCTGAGCTAAAACAGAATGGCATTAAATATACTGATCCGAAGGATATTGCCAATATCCTGGCAGATCGATTCAGTGCCAACTTCACCCCATCTCACCCCTAAATGGCCCATCTTAATACCGAAGATTGCCAAATTCCAGTAATAACGGCCACACAGGTACAAAACGCACTCTCTAAAGCCAAGAATACAGCATCCATGGGACCAGATGACATCCCAGGCTGTGTACTACATGAACTACAATATGAACTGGCACCTCACCTAAGTGTCATGTTTAATCATAGCCTCACCTCAGGTTTCGTGCCCACTGAGTGCGGCAGAGCTACAGTTATCCCAATCCACAAAGGGGATCCACCTTGGATCCCGAAACTACCGTCCATCAGTCTGACAAGCCTTATCTGCAAGGCCATGGAGCGTATTATCATGGAACTTATAAACAAAGACATTGGCAACCTTCAAACACTGGACCCCACCCAGTTTGGGTTTGTGAAGGGCCGATCTTGTCTCCTGAACCTGATTGACTTCTTTGAATCAGTCTCCAGAGCCATGGACAAGGGTAAGGTGGTCCACACAGCCTATCTAGACCTTGCCAAGGCCTTTGACACCATCCCCACTCTGGAATCATAGATAAACTTACTAAGTTGGGCATTAATCCCTATGTCACCCAATGGGTTGCTAAATGGCTTACTGATAGAACCCACACTGTAAAAGTAGCCGACTCCAAATCCAGCTCCAGACAAGTGGCAAGTGGAGTACCTCAGGGTTCAGTCCTAGGGCCGCTCTTGTTTGGCATCTACTTCTCTGAAGTACAGGTCAACACTAAGGGACTCTGGTTAACAAAGTTTGCAGATGACTGCAAACTGGGAGCCATTATTGAATCCCCAAATGATGTGGATACTCTACAAAAGGGCCTTACAGAAACAGATGCTTGGTGCCAGAGCCATGGGCTCAAGCTCAATGCCAAGAAATGTATTGTTATCCCTTTGGGAAAAACATGTATCCATGAATTACCATATAGGTGGCAGTACACTAAACACAGAAAGTGTGATAAGAGACTTAGGGACACAGGTGGACAGTGGTCTCACCTTCGATAACCACATCGCCACAACAGTCAGGAAATCCTTCTATGTGGCACACCTCATCACAAAGGGCTTTTCATCCAGAAAAAAGGAGGTCATTGTCCCACTGTACTCATCCCTCATTAGACCCATTATAGAATACAATGCCCCATTTGGTATGTACCTCTCAAGACATCTGCAACAACTGGAAAGGCCTCAGAAATACCTCACTAAAAGAATCACAAGCTTAAAGCAGATGCCCTATGCTGACCGCCTTAAAAAAAGTACAGTTGTGTACACCTACCATAAATGTAGATGTTCGAGTGTCTTCACTGTTGCAGTCATAACTGTAGGGTGTTCCTGCCGGCAGGCAGCAAAGTCTGGGTCCGAGTATCCTGACGCCAGGGTGGTACATAGCCCTCAGCCGACGCCATCTTCTCCAGCCTTTCTTGCCCTAGATGTCAGAAGCCCCCAACAAATCAAAAATGAATCCAACAAAGAAACACAAATACACCACAAATATGAGAGAAAGAGGATAGGATGAAGACACTGAACATCTACATTTATGGTAGGTGTACACAACTGTACTATGTTCTTCGTGTTTCACTGTTGCAGTCATAACTGTAGGGTGGAATCCCAAAGCAGTGTAGAGAGGGAGGAGGCTTTAGATCCTGCAAGACAGCAGAGGCTGCTAAAAGTATGCACAGAACTCCAAGTGGCAGCTTCCAAGATATCCTTGGTAGGGACTAAGCAGTAGAAGTAGCAGCTGCTCTAGTAGAATGACTTCTAATGGTCCCTGGAAACTGTTTCCCATGATGAGTGTAACAAAATCTGATTCCATAAGCAATCCATTTGGAAATAGTTTGTTTAGAAATGGGTTTTCCAAGAGAACTGGAAGCAAAGGAAACAAACAATTGGTTAGACTTTCTGAAATCTTTAGTCTTGTCCAAGTAAAATCGTAACTGTCTGTGCACATCCAATGAATGCAAAATCCTTTCCCCTTTATTTTGAGGATTTGGAAAGAAAGTAGGAAGGTGAATTGTCTGATTCAAAGCCACTTTCAAATCACCTTAGGCATGAAAGTAGGATTGGTCCTCAAGGATACTCTGTCCTGATGGAAAATAAGGTATGGTTCCACAGCCATGAGAGCTTGCAACTCTGAGACCCTTCTGGCAGAGGTCAATGCTAACAAAAGAACAGTCTTCCAGGATAGAAATTTAATATCTGAAGATGCAGCAGGCTCAAAAGGAGGCAAAGTAAGTTTTTCTAAAACATAATTAAGATCCCAGGCAGGGACAGGAGGGGTCCTTTTTTAGCCCTCTCAAGAACTGCTTCACCAAAGGATGAAAAACAGGAGGATCAGAACTGAAATGAGATAGCAGAAGCATGAATCTTAATGGAGGAAAAGGAAAGTCCTTTAGGTAAAAGTTCCGAAAGGTAAAGCAAAATAGAGGAGAGATCAGGAACCTGAGGATCAGAACCTCGGTCCTGCATCCAAATAGAAAACCTCTTCCATTTAGAGGCATAAGATTTCCTAGTGCTAGGCTGTCTAGCTTCCAAAAGAACATCCAAAACTTGTTTGGGAAGACTAGAGGAAATCAAATTCCTTTGAAGAGCCAAGCTGCCAAGCAAAGGGTCTTGAGATTGGAATGTAGTAACTGACCCTGATGCTGGGACAGAAGCGAAGGGTTCAGTGGAAGAATCCAAGGCCCGAGAACAGGAGCTTTAAGGTTGGATACCAAAACTGTCGAGGCCAATTTGGAGCAATCAAGATGAGGAACTTGGGCTTGTCCTGTTTTATCTTCAGTAGTACCCGAGGTAGTAGAGGAAGAGGAGGGAAGGCATATGCTGACAGGCTTCTCCAGCTGAAGGACAGGGCATCCACTCTCCATGCTGTTTTGTGGAAGGACCTGGTGCAAAAGCGAGGCAGCTGATGATTGAGATGGGATGCGAACAGATCTATCTGGGGACATCCCCAAACTGCAGTAATCCTGCTGAACAAGTTGGTGTCTAGCATCCATTCGTGAGGATCTGAAATGTTTCTGCTCAGGCTGTCTGCTAAGAGATTCTGTTTCCCTGGAATGAATTGAGCCTGGAGATGCAGATTCAAATTTAGAGCTGTGTCCCATAAACCCATAGCTAGTCTGCAAAGGGTATGAATGACCCTGCTTGTTGATGTACCACATGACCGTGGTGTTGGCCCTGGTTGTAAAAGGTTTTGAAGGCTAAAAGGGCATTTTGAACTGCCAACATTTCCTTCAGATTGATGTGCCAGTGAAGATGGTCCTTTGTCCAGGTTCCTGCTGGCAATTGTCTAGAAAGTGAGCATAATCCGGCGTCCGTGGTTAGGATTTGAGCAGGCTGAGGGAGGCATGCCCTGGACCACCAGAGGAACTCCTTCTGGAGGCAGGGGATCAGAGGAATCAGAATATCCAGATCGTGTTAGTGCTGTGACCATACACTTTTCAGATACCATTGAAGCTTTCTCATGTAGCTTGGAATCAACAGAATGCAGGAAGCCATGTAGCCCAGAGCCTGCAGGAATTTCCTTGCAGTGAGCTGAGATAGAGTTGCCAAGGTGTTGAAAGTAGAAGCCAGCTGAGTTTGTTTTTCTGGAGTGAGGTAGGCCCTTTGTAAGGTTGTATTTAAAAGGGCTCCCAAGAATACCATTTGTTGAGAAGGGATCAAATGTGACTTTTTTATGTTCACTGAGAATCCCAGTAGTAGGAGAAGACGTTGAACAAAGTCCAGATGTTGAAGCAGAAGATCTTTGCTGTCTGCCTGAATAAGGCAGTCGTCCAAATAGATAGGCATAGTTTTTATTCAAACTAAAGGGGTGGCGAAAGCCACATAACTATGGGCTAGGCTTATAAATGCCCTTGGGCAGATAGCCTAGTATGAACCTATGAACCTATGAAATAGGGGTAAATCTGGATCCCCTGAAGTCTGCAGTAAGCCACTACTGGTGCCAGGCACTTGGTGAAGACTCTGGGCGCAGTAGATAAACCAAAGGGCAGAACAGAGAATTGAAAGTGCCTCCCTGCCTTGAACCTGAGGAATTTCCTCTTGTCTGATAGGGATATGCAAGTTTTAAGTCCAATGTCACCATCCAGGCAGAGCATTGGAATTAGCTGTTGCAGAGTAAGCATCTTGAACTTTGGAATTTCCAAAAGGTGTTTAGCACAGAAAGGTCCAGAATAGGTCTTCATGAGTTTTCTGGGAACCAGAAACAGCAAACCCTTTTCCCAGTTCGAGAGTGGAACAGGCTCTATGGCTCTCATGGCAGAAATAAGGCCTCTGACCATTGATGTTTTGGCAGATCTGGCCAACCGTGAGTCCTTGGCAAAGTGTGAAAGTGGAACTTGTAACCTTTTAAAATCATACCCATCTGTCCTGGGTAATATGAGTCCAATTTCTGTCAGGTAAATTTGAGATTGGGATCTGTCTTCTCCCTCCTAGGTGAAGAAGCGTCCATTCTAGATCTGTAAGAGGTCTGGCCTTGACCACGACCCTCTGGAGTGTCTATATCTCCTTTGAGGCCTGTCAGGCAGTTAGAGGGCCAATTCCTGGAAAATCTAGGAGGCTGAACCTGCAAGAAATCTTTACAGTCTGCATGGACTTTGCCTTTTCTTCCATCTTTTAATAACTTCCTCAGCCTTAGAACCAAAAGAACATCTTGTTGAACAGGGGCATCTAATAACTTAGCCTTAACCTGTTCAGGCCAGGCATGTCTCCTAATCAAGGTACCAGAGGCAGCAGCCTTGCAGGAAGCATCCAAAGCATCAAAACCACAATGTGCTTGTTAACCTGTTCAGTAGCATGCAAAACATCCTGAAGTTCCTTATCCTCTGCACAAGCAGGAAGGGAAGCAAGCTTTTGCTTTAAAACAGACAAAAGAAATTGTTGATATTTAAACATATGAAACTGGCAATTTAAAGCCCTTACAGACAGGGTATATACCTTTTTCCCAGAATCCTTCTCAGAGGGAATAGGATTTTTAGAAGTAGCAACCTTAGCAGCCTTAGAGCCCTGAGAAATAGTTTCAGGATCTGCAGAAGGGTTTTAAATAAAATAAATGAGAGTCAGGAACCCTGTAAAATCTATCAGGCTTTGAAGGAGCAGGAGGCATGGAATCAGGATTCAAATTAGCCTCAGAAAAGCATCATCTACAATGTCCAAGACAGGAGGAATAGCTAAAGGCCTATGCTGAGGAAGAAGAAGAAATTCTCTAAGCCTCTTTTTGGAAGCAGAATATTCCTGTCCTTCCCAATGAAAATGTTCCCTCATCTCATGCAAGGTTTCCCCAAAAGAAAAATCCTCAAAGAATCCTCAGCATCCGAATCCTCATAAGGGAAAGGAATAGTCCTGATCAGAGGAAGAAACAGAAGATACAGAAGCCTGATCAGAGGAATCCAGAGTAACATCCTGTCGAGGTTTTCAGGAGGGTGAGAACCCTAATCATTGTAAGCAAATCTTCAGCCATCCTCAATAATTGTTTTGTGTCTTGGGAGTGGATTCAGAAGCAGCTTGAGCTGGAACTTTAGACTTGGTAGGAGTCTTTGTCTTTGCCTTTGAAATAGTGATGTGAGTAGGCCTGAAAACCCTCAGAAGCGGTACCTCCATCTGAAGGCCCCATGGAGTCCGCTGGCTCCAGCTGAGTCCTGTTTGGACCTCGGAGGCCTGTCTTTGTCTTTGCTTCTTTTGAACTCCCTGCCAAAATAATTTAAAGCCCAATCGAGTTGAACCTGGCAGAACCGACAACAAGAAAGTGGTCAGGGCCTAAGCACAGTAAGAGTGGAAATCTTTATGAGGTATTTGTTTTACAATTATTAACTTTTTCTGACATCAGAGGAACAAGAAAAAGATTTTAGCTTTGAGAAGAGAAGTAACAACGACCAACAACAACCAAATATGCTGTTCAAATCGCCAACCAACTTTTGCGAGCTGCTTTCCACCAAGAAAGACTGGAGAAGATGGGCTGAGGGCTATGTACCAAGGCATCCTGACGTCAGGATATATACAGCCGACCCAGACTTTGCTGCCTGCTGGCAGGAACACCCTACAGTTATGACTGCAACAGTGAAACACGAAGAACATCTCCAGCTATACTCTGTCGCATATCGTCTACTCAAAGGCGATCTCTGCTTAACATACAAGGCCATGTCAAACCCAGAGCTGTTGGACATGCTACACTTAAAGAAATCCCAATACCTCAGAGCTACACGCTCCAGGGATCTAAACCTTGTCATCACAATAAACAAAACATGCTGGAGGGATAGGTTCATGACCCAGAGACTCCCCAGACTCTGGAATAGATTGCCCATACATGTCAAGCAGAGTGCCTCTTTGGACCTCTTCAAGAGGAACCTTGACGATTGGATGGGAGAAAGGAAATTCACCCCAGGGATCATGTCAGTCGCCCTGCTAGACAGGGGTCCAGGAAAGTAAATAATGTGGGAAGAAATAGCCAGGGAATTGTTATGGCTAGGCTTGTATAGGCCCTAGGGCTGATAGCCTAGTACCAACCTATGAACCTATGAGAAAAAATTTACTGAATTGCAACCATCCAGAATTTTAATGACTCAGGTCCTGAATAGGTGTGAGGTCCCCTGTCTTTTTTGGAACTAAAAAGAATCTTGTATAGGCTCTTGATCCTAGTTGGATGACTCTTTCTAGTAACTTTGAAATTTCCACTGAAACTGATTTCTTTGGTTGTGGAGTACAGGAAAATTAAATTATATAGTCTCTGGAAATAATGTCTAGCACCCAGGAATCTGTGGTTATGTCTTGCCAGGGTACTGGTTGCAGAGACAAATGGCCCCCCGACTGCCTCCAGAGTACAGCAGTCAGGCAACCCTTCGGGGACAATAAAAGAGTTTACTGGAAAATATCCCTCTGAAGCCTTGACTCTGTGGGCCATTTCTGCTTCTGGGTGTCATCAATTTTGATAATCTCCTCCTCTTCTCTGAGGAAGTCTACCACTGGAAGACTCTTAAGATCCCTGTGATTTTCTAAATCACATCTTTTTCCCCACTCTCTGATTCCAGGAAAAAGAGCTTTGAGGAGTGGAAAAATGAATGCCTATTTTACAGAGGGTCTTACCATCCTGTAGACTTTTAGTTAGAGTGTCTTTGACTTTTGGTCCAAACAATGTAGATCCATCATGGGGGAGTTGATAAAGAACGTCTTGAAACTTTCCGCAAAGTCACAAAGATGCATCCATGCATGCAACATATTGTAATGCCAGTGCCTGTTGTCCAAGCGGAGCCATCTGCCATTCGAAACGAGTCTCATAGATACAGTAGACAAAGACTGTGGAGTTGATAAGCTGGGATTCAACTTTCTTTTGAACATCTGAAGACAAGACTCCAGAGAAAGACACTTGGAAATCTCTTTGAGCAAGTCTCTCTGAAAACGAGTGAGAAAATTATCCACTGTCATGCTACTGAAGGGAAATGACTGGATATGCTCCACAGACCTCCGAGATGTGCACTACTGTAAAAAGATGTCAGACAATCCAGGAGGTTTCTTTGCTTTTGGCTGGGAGATGGTCATTTTTAGTTCAAAGCCCCACCCTTTGGACTCACCACAGCCTCCTGGGTGTTCGCCAAATGTATGGCTGTGATAACAGCTCGCCTCTGACTGCAGGGGTTCTGGGTGTTCCCTTATTTAGATGACTGACTCATCACTGCTACACCAGGGATCTACCTATTCAAGTCAGAGACTCCTTGTTCCATCTGTGTGCTGACCTGGGGATTACAGTGAATCTAATGAAATACAAGCTGCCATCAGTACAGTTCTTACAGTATACTGGGACACTTTTGGACATAAAGATTCACAGCTCCCACAGACAAGAATTTCATCACTTCATCAGCAAACCCTAGCTGCCTGTCCTATCAGGGACTACCAGCAAAACTAATTCTACACCTTCTGGGCTCTATGACAGCCTCAATTCCCTTAGTAAGATACTACATGCATGTTCAATGGACTGTAGCAGTTTGGTGGTCTCTAACAGTTCAATGGTCAAAGGACCTCAACCAATGTCCTTTCAGGTGTCCTTGACAAACACCATCAAGACACACATCCAATGGTGGTTGGAATCTCTGAGTCATGCCCCCTCCTTCTTCCTTCTCCACAAGCCACAGTGACCACAAATACTTCCCTTCTTGCGGTTGGCATTTCCTGGGAAAGACAGTCCAAGGGATGTAGTCCCAGTCAGTGGCCAGTCTTCACATCAATATCTTGGAGATGAGAGTAGTTCTCCTGACATCGCAGGCCTTTCAAGACTCTCTCTCTTTCCTTAGGTGTGATATCTGTCCAGAGAGACAACATACTGGTGGATTGGTACATCAACAAACAGGGAGGAACTAAATCTTATCTGTTATGCCAGAGGCCATGAGAGTTTGGCAATGGGCAACATATTTTCACAAAACATATTCCAGGAAAGTCCAATGTTCTAGCAGAGAGGTTGAGAAGAGCTATTCTTCTCATCCATGAATAGTGCCTCAAACCAGTAGTAGCAGAGTGCATATTCAGCTGTTGGGGCCAGCCTTGCGTAATTTTTTTTATATCTCCCCATATCACCAAGTACAGCAAGTTCTTGGCTCTAATCCCCCAAAATAGAGAGTTACAAAGGGGTGCTCTGATCTACAATTGCCCCACCCCAATCCTTCATGCCTTTCCGCTTACACCTCTCATAACTAAACTTCTGCAGAAAGCTTTGGTGATCCTCATAGTACCTTACTGGCCTTAACAAGTATGTTTTTCCTTCCTCTGGCCTCATCTAGTACACCATCCCTGTGTACTGGGCTCTACTCCAGATCTGTTGTCTAATCCATCAGGGGAATCTCAACTGGACATTTAGTCCCACAAGTTAACCCACATGGTTTTCCTCCAATTCCAATGATGGCTAGAGAGTCCAGCATTTCATCCTCAGTTGTTCATATTTTGACTTCTTCACAGAGACCTTCAACTAGAAAAGGTTTACAAAAGTGGAAAAGATTTTGCGTTTGGGCAGCTGAGATCAATCTTGACCCCTTATTGGCCCCATTTTCTGCAAGTTTGGATTTTCTAGTTCATCGCTTCAAAAATGGAGCCAATTATTCTACTGTTAAGGTACAATTAGCTGCTATATCTTTTCACAATTGTGAGAATCACACTCCCATTGCATCCCTGATACTATCTAATGCTTTCCTTAGAGGAACTTTTTTACTATGCCCCCCCCCCCCCACTAAGGGATCCCGTTTCCCTCTGGGATATTACAATTTTTCTGTAAGCCTTGACCAGCCCTCCCTTTGAGCCTGCCAATAAAGTTGATATAAAGTTTTTAAGAAGAAAATTTTGTTTTTGGCTACAATTACCTCTGCCAGAAGAAATTCTGAGCCTCATGCCCTATCCTATCCTGTGTTTTTCATAAAGCAAGAGTGTGCTTGAGAACCAACTCCTCATTACTTCACAAGGTGGCTTCTGCATCATCTATCAATCAGTCGATAAATCTTCCAGTGTTTTTCAAAAATTTTTCACACAAAGGTGAATACAAATTACATTTACTTGATGTTCATCACCATTTTTTTTTCTATTTGCAGTGAAAAAAAACCCTCAGGAAAACTAGTTGTTTGTCTCTTACTCCTGTGTCAAGATGGGAAAGAGTACTTAGAACTACTCTTTCTCACTGGTTGTCTAAATGCATTTCTCAAGCTTATAAAGAAAGAGGTAAATCACTGCCTACACCTCCAAAAGCTCATTCAACTAGATCCACAGCTTCTTCTACAGCCTTCTTTTCCAGAGAACCTCTTAATGACATCTGAGCTGTGGCTACCTAGTCCAAAGGTCCATACCTTTATTTCACAGTACAAAACTTGAAGAACATCTTTTGGGTTAGCTATGCTCTGTAAGATCCTTCCACAAGACCACCCAAGTGTTACTGTAGCTGAGGACTCTATCCCATACATTGAGGAACGGACATAACAGACTATATCATATATGAAAGTTCTGTACTCACCATAATATTAGATCTGTATTGTCTGTTTCCATTCTTCCTCTCCTACCCACCCTCCTTTCCCCTTCCATATGTTCGCCTTTAATTTCTCCTTTGAATTTTGGACTGGTCTGGCTGACTTGGCCTTGGAACTCAAGAGATTCCTTTTCAAGAGCATGTATATCAGCTGGTTTCTTTCCTGCTCTTTTCGACAATGTCTATCTGTCTACTTCTATGTGGGCAAATTCAGTCTAAGGTAGTTTATTCATTACATGGGGATTATGAGTAAGGGGGTGAAGCCTGAGCACCGGATCCAAACCTTGAGAGTGGCCAAAGTCAGATCCAGCTTGGATTTGAAGACCTATACGTTGAGGAAGAATGGAAACAGACAATACAGATGTTACAGTTGTGTAATCTCTTACCTTAACAGTAAATGTCCCTCTCTTCACTGTTGCAGTATTTTTATGGCGAAGGCTAACCCAACATTCTGCCAGTTTACCAAAACCTTTAGATTTTATAGGTGCTGTACTTCACACGTATGCTCTCTGTGTAGGGCATAAAGATGTATGGACACAAATACTCAGAATAATACTCCCCAGGAGGAGCAAAATACCCCCCAATGCCCCCCCCCCCGGACAATCATCCAGAAGAAAACAACTCAGAAAGAAAAGGAATTGACAGCCCCTCGGCCAAGAGGGTAGCAAAAGTCAGGGCAAGAACCTTAACACAGTGGGGAAGAGGTAGGGACCGAATACTCCAACAGTGAAGAAAAGGACATCTACTGTTATGGAACGTTTTTACACAACTATACTATGTCCTTCCATATGCAATATTCTTCACTGAACAAAGAGTACAAGGGCTAAGACGACGACTGGGAGGAGGAAGGCACAAAAGTGCCATCCACAAACCCATGCAGAATATCCCTGGCCCTGGAAACATTCAATTTGTAATGCTTAGTAAAAGTATGAATAAAGGATCAAGTAGCAGCTCCAAGGATGGAACTGGTGTCCAGACCTCTGAAAAAGACACCAGAAGTGTCAGGTCCCTTAGTATAATGTGCCTTTACAGATGAGGAAATACATTTGCCATGAAAGAAATAACAAAAGGAAATGGCCTTAGAGACTGAGGAGGGAATGGTGTGTTTGGAAATAGCTAAACCCAAAGTCCTGAAATGAAAACAAAAAGTTGTTCAGGTTTGTGAATAACCTTTTTTTATCCAAATAATATCTAAGCTGTATATGCAGGTTCAAGGTGTGAAGAACCTAAAGCTACCTTCTCAATGGCGGATTGTGGAGAAGGAATAAAGGAAGGAAGTTGAATAGACTGATTATGGGACAACTCATTAACCACTCTGGGCATAAAAGAAAGAATGGTCATAAGAGTCTGAAGCTCAGACGCTCTCATGGCAGAATTAAGACGCAACAGCAGAACAGTCTTCCAAGTACAAAACTGCAAGGAATCTGAATTAGCAGGTTCAAAAAGAGCCCCAGATAAATTTTCAACAACATTGAGGTCCTTATGGGAGTAATATGAAGAACACCTTTAAGAAATTGTGTGACCTCAAAAAGAGAGGCCAAAAGAGGGTTCAAGGGCAGGCAAGCAGAGATTGCTGACAGTTGAGCTTTGACTGAAGACTATGCCAAGCCAGCATGGAGCAGATCACACAAGTAAGAGAGAACCAAAGGAACCCCTACACAATAGAGATCCTCATGGTGAGACAGGCACCAAAAAAAAAAAATCTTTTAGATATGTACATGATGATCTTTTTCTGGGGGTGGTTCCTGGCCTTCAGAAACCTGAAGAATCAGAAGCAGAAAAAACTACCTAAAAAATCAAAACCCACCCTACCACCCACAAGAAGAGGTAGTGGAGGAGAGGATGGCTAAAGTATTTTGTCTTCTTGTGAAAAAAGATCCACCTCCAACAAGGTGTGTGGATTGCCCCTAGACAGATGAAAAAGAAGAGAGGAATCATGCCAGAGAATCAAAAGGAAGGGAAACAAGATTTTGGGTGGTGAGTCCTGCTTGATCTCCTGCTTGATCTGGTGGTAGAGGAAAGGCATACAGAAACATTCTTCGGAGGAAAAAGGGAGGAAAGGCTACTAAGTGTGTCAGGAGGACCTGGTAGCAAGTAAAGAGAAGAAGTTGTCTGTTCAGTTGAAGGGAATCCTAAAGCCCCACTGACGGGACTATGTCCAGAAACTCATTTCTGTGAGGCATCCGTTCGTGAGCCTGTGTTCTGGTCCTGCTCAGAGTCTGCCACTAGATTGTGCTCTGAAGTAAACTGCCTGAACAGTAACATAACTGATGACCACATTCACATCCCAGGCTTGAAGAGCCAGTCTGCAAAGGAGATTAGGACCTAGTCCCCAACCGCCCCCCACCCCCTGCTTCTTGATATACCACATCACGGTGCAACTGTACATGAAGATTTTCAGGGGAGCAGGGAGAAAAAGGGAATAAAAGATCTGTAGAGACAGAAGCAGAGCCCTTGATAAGGTCCGACCTCTCACGGGGATGCCAGAAACCCTGAACTTTCAGAGGGCCACAACAAACACCCCATCCCAGGTATAAGGTATTTGTGAACAGATCTTGGGAAGGAACTGGAGCCTGAGAGGACAGTCCCAGATTGAGAGAAATTTACTGAATCCACACTGGAACATGAGTTTGAGACCAGGAAGCAAAGGAACAGAGAACTTCAGGGGGTGGCACTGTTGAAGCCACATCGATATAAGGTACCACTGAAGCTCCCTCATATGGAGCCTGGCAAGAGGAAGCATGAGAATGGTGGAGGCCATAAACCCCAGAATCCCGAGACATTCCTTTAGCTGTGATAGAGGTCAGAGGAAGAAAAGACTACAAGAAGGTTGTCAGAGACAAAACCTAGAGGGCTGGAAGAGAGGCCAACATGGGAATGTTCTGAATTCTGCAACCATGACTTCTTGAGATTGATGGTGGACCTCAGACTTTGTAAAACCCAAGAGGTAAGGTGAACAGCAGAAAACTGCTGGGAGACAGAGCCTGAATAAGGAGGTTGTCTAAATAAGGGGGTATCTGTATCCTTTGAAGTCTGCAAAAGACAATGACAGGAGCAAGACATTTGGTGAATAACACTGGGGCAGTAGAAAGGCCAAAGGGCAAAGCACAGAACTGAAAACGAGAGGAAGAAACAGCGAAATGTAAAACTTTCCTGAACAGATGGTGAACAGAGATATGAAGACAGGCATCCTTGAGGTCGAGAGAGAACAGGAAGGCCTGAGAGAGAACAGTAGGAAACAAAGTCTGAAGAGACAGCATCCTGAAAGAAGGAACCTTGAGAAAAGCATTGAGGAGAAAGATGTCCAGAACTGGTGTCCAAATCCCCTCCTTTCAAGGAACCAAAAACATCCTAGAGTAAAAAAAACCCTTCCCACTTGGGTTGGTGGAACAGGTTGAATGGTGTCCTGATCCAGAAGGGACTGCAAAACCTCAGAAAAAAGAGAGTTGGTCTAGAGGTAGCTGTGGAATGCCTGAAAGGGGGGATTCCCCTATCATAAAATATGCCCGATGAATCATAGCACCCAAGAGTATGAAATGACCCAATGTAAAATTTGGTAGAGACAGGGAAAAGCAGACAGACAAGAGGACTTAGCCGAGAGGACGAAGAAGCAAAATGTCAAATAGAAACAATTCAGGACAAGACTGAAGGCTTCTGACATATAGGAGTCTGAGAGGAGTTAGCAGCAGGAATACACCTGGAACTCCTCCTTACCTTTGGGAGTTTGAGGAATCTGCCTCTTGTTGCTCATCCGGTCAGGATAAAACAGATGGACAGTTGTGGGTTCGGTTCAAACAGCTTTATTATATACAAAGACATCAGGATTGAGGCTTAGTAACTTAAATAAATAAACTTATAAACAGACTGACTACTGCACTCATACATGTTAACACTCTGGCTGTTCTCTCAAAATGGCACTGCTGCCTGCATGTGCTCTGTATTTATATGTACGTGTCCTCACTTTGAAATGCTTCTTAAAGTTACAACACATGCTCTGTTCTACATCGTCCCTCTTTGAGAAACAAGTCATACACTGAAAATGACAACATTCATTATACAGAAAAAAGAAGTTATGTGTTACCATAATGTTCCATCTGAGTTGTTGATTTTCTTCCAGTCATCACTGATGGGTTCAGTCGGCCTTATACCAAGCTCGCGTACATCAAAAACTCTCTAGCTAAGCTGCTACCCACAATGCCCTTCTCCCAGTTACCTCAGATTGAGTTTGCATGCAACATATAGAAGAAACAGAAATACAGAGGCCATCTCTGCACAGAAACCCTGAAACACCACAAGGACCCAAAAGATCCGCCAGGAGCCTTTGGTGGGGGACGGTGGGAGGGTGTGATGACTGGAAGATGATCAACAACTCAGATGGAATGTTATGGTAATAGATAACTTCTTTATCTGAAGTTGTTAATCTTCTTCTTATTCATCACTGATGGGACAGAATTCCAAGCTACTTGGAGAACCTGGGTGGCCTTATTGAAGAACATTCCCGAGAACCATTGAGCCGAAGGCCGCTCTTCCCCTGGAGACCATATCCAATTTATAATGCTTGATGAAGGTATGGGGTTTAGCCCAAATGACTGCTGCACAGATGTCATCTATGGAAGCCCTGGAGTGGAAGGCAACAAAAGCTGTGGTAGCCCTAGTTGAGTGAGCTTTAATATGAGCAGGCTTAGATTAATTTGTAAGAGAATATGAGAAGGTAATGCAATCAATGAGCCATTTTGATAAATTAACTTTAGATAAAGCACACCCTATTCTAGGGCCAGAAAATTAAATGAAAAGTTGGTCCGACTTGCGAAAGGACTTAGTTCTGTCCAGGTAGAAACATAGTTGTCTATGAACGTCCAATGAATGCAGGCAGTATTCTCCCTTGTTTGAACAGTTTGGAAAAAATACAGGGAGCTCAATGGACTGGTTAATAGAGAAGTTGAAAACCACCTTGGGGAGAAAGGATGGATTAGTCCGAAGTGATACTCTGTCCTTATGGAAGATCAGGTACAGGCTGTTGATGCATTATGCTTGTAACTCAGATATGTGTCTGGCTGATGTGACTGCCAGCAAAAACAAAGATTTCCATGACGGGAATTTTAGAGCACATGTCTCACCAGGCTCAAAGGGGGGTAGAGAGAGAGACTGGAGAACCTGGGAGAGATTCCATGCCTCCACAGACTGCCTGATAGGAGGTCTGCTATGGAAAATTCCCTTGAGAAAAGTCTTGCAAAGTCGGGTAGAAATAAGAGGGACTCCATCTTAACCATTATGGAAATAGGAAATAGCTGCTAAATGGACTCGAATGGTGGAAGCTGATGCTCCATTGTCAAAAACTCAGAAAGATAATAAAGAATAGGAGCTGTAGGAATTGAAAAAGGATCTAGTATCTGACTATGTGACCAGATAGTGAATCTTTTCCGTTTGTCTCTGTAAAGTTTTCTGGTGGATGGTTTATAAGAGGCCAGAATAATATCTCGGACAGATGAGGAGAGGGTTTCCTGCCTGGCAACTAACGGAAGTGGAGAAGCCAAGCTGTCAGCTAGAGAGTAGATAGATTTGGGGGAGTCAGTCCTTGTGGGTGAGATATTAGGTCCTGATGAGTGTCCAGGATCCAAGGAGGTTGTAACAGATGAGGTCGGAGGAAGGGAAACCACACTTGATGAGGCCAGAAAGGGGCAAAGAGGATTACTTTGCATCTCAACCGAACAGCTTTCCTTAGAAAAAGAGATATCAGAGGATAAGCATAGAGGAGACCCGCAGGCCAATCTTGAGTCAAAGCATCTCTCGGTGACTCCCCGTGAGGGGGAAAGAGGGCAAAGTAGCTGCTGCATTTGTTGTTTGAGGGGGAAGCAAAAAGATTGCAGCATGGCTGGCCCCAATGGCTGAAAATTTCTGCAGTCATGCTTGGATTGGCAGACCACGTGAGGACAGAGAATGCATCTGCTCAGCCTGTCCGCAATCACTTTATAGCTCCTCAGGATATGCGTTGCGATTAAAAAGCTGTTGGAAGCTATCGTCCAATGCCAAATTCTCATGGCCTCGCGACATAGGGGATAGGATTTGGTCCCTCCCGGTTTGTTTATGTACCAGACGACAGACACGTCCGACTGGATTGAAATCGTTCCTGATGGAAGGAATGGGTGGAATGCTTGCAATGCTAACAGCACCGCTCTTAACTCCAGGACATTGATATGCAAGTTGACCTCTAGACTGGACCATGTGCCTTGGACGGTCTTTCCCTGGAAGTGCCCCCCCCACTCTATCAGGGAAGCATCCGTGGTCACAGTGGCGTTGGGTTGGGGAAGGGACGACACCAAAGATTTTTGTCTGTACTCATCCACCAGAGGAGATCTTGTTTGCAGGAGTGGGTGATGAAGATCTGTGAGCTCAGGGGATGAAGACTGGATATCCACTGGGAAAGAAAGAGCCATTGTAGTAGTCTCGTATGTAATCTGGCTAGGGTAACAATTGGGATGGCTGCTGCCATAGACCCCAGAGCCTGTAGAACTTCTTTTGCAGACACCTTCCTTCGACAGAGTACCACTTGTACTTGTGCCCTTAATCTCTGAAGTCTGTGAGGAGGAAGAGAGACTAGGCTTGTTTGAATGTTGAATACTGCCCCTATAAATTCCAATTGCTGTGTGGGATGAAGGTTGGATTTTTCCTAGTGCATGTTGATGTCTAGGAACTCTGCTAGTGTTAGAGTGTAGCGAAGGGCCCTGATCAGTAGGCGCTTGGTGGGGGCGGACAGGAGTCAATCATCTAGATACGGAAACACCTGGAATCCCTGAAGTCTCAGATGAGCTGTCACCACTGCTAGGCATTTCGTGAACACTCTGGGGGCCGTCGAGAGACCAAATGGCATGGCTCTGAATTGGTAATGATCGGCTCCCAGCTGGAAGCGAAGGAGACTCCTGGAGCACTTGCCCATTTTGATGTGATAATATGCATCCTGGAGGTCTATTGAGCACATCCACACACTCCTGAAGGAATGGGAGAATGGATTGTATTGTGACCATGCGGAATTTAGTTTGAACTACTGACTTGTTTAGTTGGCTGAGTTCCAAAATGGGTCTGCAGTCTCCCGTCTTTTTTAGCACCAAAAAGAATCTTGAGTAAAACCCGGATCCGCGTTGGTCTGGGGGGACTTGTTGGATGACACATTTTATGCACAGCTTTGCTATTTCTGAAGCTGCCTCTTCCCTCTGACTGGGTGGAACATCGGGAAGGGATTTTGGAGGCCTTGGGTAAGAGAATAGAGGGATGTAGTAACCTCTGGAAATTATTTTCTTCACCACTGATCGTTTGTAATAGAGTGCCAGGCAGCTTGGTGCAGAGAGAAACGAGCCCTGACTGCTTCCAGAGATACGGTTGTCCGGAGAAAGAATCCCTGGAGTCCTGATTTCGGGGACTCCCTCTGCCCTGAAAGGGGCACCTTCCATTATTGGAACCCCCTCTGCCTCTGGGGGGAGTCCTCACCACGTGCATTATGGAAAGGGACTTAAGACTTTTTGTGCCACATCTTTCCACTCCTCTGGTTCCTGGAAAAGGAGCGCTAAGGCTTGGAAAAATGTAGGCCAATGGCAGACAAGGTTTTTCCGTCCTGCTCACACCTGGCTAATGTGTCCTTCACTTTAGAACCGAACAGAGCTGACGGTTCGATAGGAGCATTTAAAAAAGAAGACTTGAAGGAGTCCGCGAGGCCACAAATGCACATCCAGGCATGGCGTCTCATAACTATGCCTGCACCCGCAGCTCGCCCCTTCGGTTGTGTGGGACAGCAACCTCATGAACAAGATGGAAAATGACTCTAGGGTGGCAAGTTGGGAAGCAACTTTATCACGTGCCCCGTCCGAAACTTGACCCGCGAGGGTCCCAGAGAGTTCAGTGATGAGATCTCTCTGGAGCCTCATAAAATGTGCCAAAAAGTTCAGAGACCTGACAGCAAAGGTTGCTGAAGCAAAAACTCGCTTCCCTAATCTGTCCTCCTCTCAGGACTCTCTGTTGGGTGGGTGGACAGAAGGACTTTCCTCCGCAAGTTCCTTTTTCGTGGCAGCCGCCACCACCATAGCGTCTACTGGTAAGCCTCTTGACCAATGGGGCTGAACCTCTGGAGGGGAGAGTATCTTGTCTGATCTCAGGGGAATGGCTTCAATGGTATCAGGGCTCTTCCATACCCACTGCACGATGGGCTTGACTAACACATCGGCGGGGGGGTTGTCACCCAAGAAGTAGAGGGCCGAGAGCGGAAGGCCTGTAGGAATACGGATTCCTCCGAGGAAGGGTTGGAGGACTTCCAATCACCCCTCTGCTTCAAAATTTCCAGGATGTCTCCAAAGGAGACATCGTCAGGGGGGTGACCATGGGGACCCTTCCCCATCATCGTAGTCTGTATCTTCAGTGAGAGACTCCTCTGGGGAGTCCATGCGTTTCCTCTTACACATCCGTTTCCGAGGGGGTTCTTCAGTGGGAGGATCCGAAGAAGACTCAGAATGGGGGATACCCTGTACATGTGTTTCTTGAGGCTTGTGCTCTCTGTGTCCTGGGGGGTGGCCTTTGATAGCTGCAGCTCAGAAGGAACGGGTGGAAGGTCCAACGTAGGAGGATTGCTTCCCAAAGCAAGCACCCTCTCCACCCGGAAAGCAGGCCCACCTGAAGAGGAATGGGAGCCTGGAACCGTAGGAGACAATTTCGGAACTGGAGTCACACCCCACTCCACGCTGCCCGCTCCCGGGGATGGAACCTCAAGCAAAACGGGGTGGGAGTCACCCTCGGATCTGAAGACGGAGCTGGTGAAACAACCGGAGCCGTGGCCGGAACTGAGGGTTCGACCCTCCAAGCATGAGACTGAGGAAGGATTGGTTCCAACAGAACCGAAATCCAAAGGGGCCTCAGACAAGGTCATTGTTGGCGCCGAAGAAAGGAGTCCTCTCGCAGATGTTGGAGATATGGGCCTCGGAACCAAAGGGTCCATGGGAGGAGAATACATGGGAGTCACAGAGCAATGGACCCAAAACCCGGAGTAGGATGGGTTCTAGGAAAATTTGTAATTCCCCTGGCTGTCAGCAGCTGATCAAAGAGGCGCACCACATCCAACTCAGATAAGCTCCTGGTGGACCTTACAGTCACCCCTGAGGGGAAGTCAGGCCGGTCCAAAAAGGGGCTAAATGCTTGTCCGGCAAACAAATTCATAGACTGGGAGTACTGGGTACGTGGTGTAGTAAAAGTCGGCACAGAGGATTCCAGTTTTGAAACAGGCAAAAGGGGGAGTATTGGTGCCGAGAATGGGCTCGGAGCCAAAGTAATAGCTGGAGTGGAAGTCAATATCGGATCCGGAGATGGGGGACGTCGGTGAAGAGGTAATGGCAGGCAAAATGGTCGGAACCGAAACCACAGTAAGAACCGTAATCATCTGTGCCGAAAGCGGTGCAGACGAAGAAGTCATGACGATCTCTGTAGGAACCACTGGAGCCGAGTTCGGAGCCGAGGTGGTCGGAACTGAGGAGATAATCCTATGCTCCGAGGAAGTCTTATGGGCCTTGTACTTATGAGGCTTGCCCCATCACCGGCCGGTGAAGAAGGGTCAGAATGAGGACTTTTTTGTCCACAGATGGAGGGGTTGAGACCTCCAACAGAGAAACATCCTCAGAAAAGGAAAAAGGAAGCAGGCCTTTAAGAATTAGTTTATTCAGTCTTTCATTCAGCGTCCGCTGACAAACTGGCACAAATGTCACAGGGAGGTTTCACAGATAAGTGTGGAACCCCCAAACAATATACACATTCCTCATACAGATCACTGTTGGGGAGTTTACCATTGCAAGAGGAGCAATGCTTAAACCCCGTAGTCCCTTTCTTTTCAGACATACCACAAGAAACAACACAATGACTACCAGAGAGGAAATGAAGAGAGAGAAAGAGAGAGAGGGGAAATACAAGCAATGTATTCAGAGTACCACAAGGTTTAAAAAGGGCGTTTAAAATGATGGTACAAAAAAGGGATACCCGTAGGTAGAGCTGAATAAGATATCAAGAAAAAAAAAGGAATTTGACAGAAAAAACTCACAAAATACTATAAACTTTGAAAAATCACAATACTTAGCTGGAGAGCTCAGTGAAACGCTATATGGCTGTGCAGCAAACGATATCGGAGGTAACTGGGAGAAGGCATTCTAAGTAGCAGCTTTGTTCAAGAGTTTTTGGTGTACGCAAGCTTGGAATAAGGCCGATTCGATTCCGACGGCTTGGAATCGAACCCATCAGTGATGAATAGGAAGAAGATTAACAACTTCAGATTGATCCTTTGACATGCAGTTATACGGAGCTAACTCTTTGATATGCAATCATACAGAACTAAACACAAATAAAACAATCATATCTAGGTTGCTGTGTATTTTACACTAGGTCTAGAAATATGACCTGATCACGTAACATAAAAATTAGAACTGGGTCTAGCACGGGGACTGTCTTTAATGACTGTTCAATTTCACGGACATCTGGGTCATCATCAGGAATGGGAACAGGTACTGAGAGATGCTCTTCAACAGGAACATCGTCTGGGTTGCTCCAAGATCTAGAGTGTATCACAGGTACAAAGCTGCGATATCGAGTCAGACACCGGAAGAAGATGCCTGTGATTTCTCCTGTATTCTATACACTCAGACTCCACTAATTAGGATCTTGGCTCAGCACATATACCTCTCATTTGACCAATTCAATCAAGACCTTTCACTGTTTGCATCCTCACTATCTCCTTCTTTCAATGGACGAAGAAATCTGCTAATTTTATCATAGCTGGACTTCTAAAAGGAACACTTTTTAAATAGTTGGGCTTTGATTGCTCTGATCTTTTTAGCATTAGGCACCAACAAACTGAAACTGATAGGCAAGGTTGTTCTGGTTTGCCTAGATAGAAGACTCTGAGCAAGCGAGCCAAGTAAGTTGTCATGGGGTATGTTTCTGAGATTAAGCAAATTCAAGAAGATATCAGTATTGTCATGCTTTGATCTTTCTAGTAATTGCTTTAAACTTTGTACCGCTACTGCATGCTCAGCCAGGCCGTTTGACTGTGGGTAGTCAGGACTGCTACTAATATGGATAAAGTCCCACTCTTTTACAAACTGTAAGGTTAGGTAGCAGATCGATCTCAAACCAGTTCGAATAAGAGTCTACCAACAATAACTAATTCTGAGTGTTCCACTCAAATATGTCAATGGCTACTGTTGACCAAGGTAGTTCAGGAATCTGGCTTAGCTGAAGCGTCTTTTTTTGCAAATGCGGTTTAGTACTATTGCATACTGAACAAGATAAAAGTACTTTATCAATGTCTTTTGACAAAGAAGGTCAAAATACTAGTCCTCTTGCCTTTCTTTTGGTAGCTTTGGAACCTGGATGACGACAATGCAAAATCTAAATGTACTCATGTTGCCAGGAAGTAGGAACAATAACTTTAGGACCTTTTAAAATGATACAATCTTCCATCAACATCTAATCTCTGTAAGGAAGATATGGTTGCACTTCTGTTGGTACACAAGATTGCTTTGACGGTCATCCAACACCGATGAAGTGGTTGAGCTTTTTCAAAATAGGATCAGTCTTTGTATGATTTCTTAGCTCAAGTCCTGTGGTAGAAAAATTACACACCTCCATGACATCGAAGTCAAAATTCTCTGCATCAAGCTTTTTTGTGTGATCTGGATAAGGTATCAGCCAGATAAAGAAGTCTGCCTTTTGTATAGACCATTTTGAAGTTAATCATGGAACTTCAAATTTGTGAACACAATTGCCAAAAGTTCCTTCTCAATTTGAGCATACTGCATCTCAGTTTTTGTAAGAGTTCCAGATGTATAGGCTACTGGTCTACCCTCTTAAAGAATATCTGCACCAAGACCAAACTTTAAAGCATCACAGAAAAGAATTACTGGTTTATGGACATCATCGTATCTTAATGTAGGTGGACTAGCAATTTTCTATTTAAGGTCATCAAATGCTCTCTGGTGTTGTTCCAACCATGACCAAGCAACATTTGTTGCATGTTAACTCTCTTAAAGATGCTGATAATTCACTGAAGTCTGGTATAAACTCGCTCAAATAGTTAACTATACCAAGAAAACGCTGTAAGGCTTGGACATTGTCTGGAGCTGGCATCTCAAGAATGGCTGTTTGTTCGGAAGGGTCTGGTCGTAAGCCTGTACTGGTAAATATATTACCTACATAAGTAACTTCTGGTAGCCTGAATTTATATTTCAGAGGATTAAGCTTTAAATTTACTTCACGTGCTCTGCCCAAAACTTTCCTGCGATTTCTGTCATACTCTGCTTTTTCATTACCTCCAAGTAAATCAACTACTATTACAGCACATGGATAACCTGAAACAATTTCCTCCATTGCATGCTGAAAGACTTCATTGGCAGAATTTATTCAAAAAGGCATTCTGAGAAACCTGTATCTACCAAATGGGATACTAAATGTAGTCAGTAGTGAAGATTTGCGATCAAGCATTACTTGCCAAAATTAACTGCATCTAAGAGAGGAAAACAGTGGCATTTGGTATTAGAGTAGCAACCTCCTCGACTGTACGCATCGGATAATGGGGCCTCTTTAATGCTTTGTTTAAGTCTCTTCGGTCAATACATTTTCTGATGCTTTGTTTAAGTTTCTTGGGTCAATACATTTTCTGATTTCATCTGAGCTTTTCTTATGAGCAACTACCATAGAAGACATCCATTCAGTTGGCTCTGTAACTGAACAAATTACACCTTGTTGCACCATTTTATCCAAATGGACTTTGAGTCTATCCTGCATAGCTATCAGAACTCTTCTCGCTGGTCTAACCACTGGACTGACCTCTTGGTCTAACTTTATGGAGTACACAACTCAAAGTTTGCCTAGCTTGCCTTCGAAAACATCAGCATACTCTGAGAAAATAACATCAGTGAAGCTGGAACTAGGACATGTGTTTACATGATGGACTTCTTTGGTAAAAGAAAGCAGTTTAATTCTTAAACTGTCTCTGACACCTAATAATGACTGCACAGGTATTCTGACTACATAAAATTGCAAGCTGTATCTATTCCCTGCTGAATAGCATGAAAGCCCTACTGAACCTTCGGTATGAATCTCTTCACCTCCATAAGGGAACAGGCTTTGCACAACTGGCCAAATTAAGTTGTTCATCAGCTCTTACTCTAGCAAATGTTTCTGCTGACATAACATTGCACTATGAACCAGTGTCTACTTTAAGCTCTGTGGGTTTACCATCAATCAGGACAGTACAAAACATTTTGTTCTTTGCTAATACTGCAGTAAACCTTTAGCCGCCCACTGATGCACAATCTACATAGAAAGTAGAGTTGCAGCTTTCTATATGATCAACTTTTTTTTTTTTGAGTGACCTTTCTTAACAAATGAATGAGGCTTGCCTGATTTAGAAAACTTTTGAAAGTGGTTCAATTTTTTTTACACTTGTGGCACTGCTGACCAAATGCTAAGCACTTCTCCCTTTTAGACTCATGATTGACACCACAATTACGGCAATTAAAAATAAGACTTGACTTGGGTTTTGCTGACTCTCCCTTGTACTGCACTGAGCATGTCCGTTTTACTCCGCTAGTCTTAGAACTTGCTGGAAAGTTACGGGTTCTCCCTGGGAAACCCGCAGGGGTTGCAAATGCCATGTCCTTAGGCCTGTTTCTGCCAGCCATAAGCTGCATGCTGTCTATGTTTGCTCTAGAGGCTGCTGAAACCATGCTCTTATCACTTGCAAGCATATTTGTGTGCCTTTCTGTAAGCTCTTGGGTTTGACAAATCTCTATAACTTTGCTCAACGTTACATCACGTTGCTCAACGTCTTGAAAGAAAATCTTTCTCACTGCAGCATTAACACCACACACAAGCCTGTCCTTTATCAACTCGTATTTCACATCACTAAATCTGCACATTTTAGCCCTGTTTTTCAAGTCAGTAATATAAGCTGCAAAAGTTTCTCCTGGCTTCTGGTCACTGTATGAAACAGGTGCCTCTCCAATGTAACATTTGTCTAGGGGGGATACATGTCTCTAAATTTACGTTTCAATTACTCACGGTCCTTCCCAGATTCAGCTTGTACAAGATTATGGCAGTTCTCTCCTTCTCCTGCATATACTACTGGTGCATACATAAATGAACGCTCTCTTTTAAAGGCTTCTGACTCTGCTAAGTTAAGCAAAATGAATGCCTTCATACGTACATCTTTGCACGTTCATAGATAGGTACTAGGCTATCTGCCTGAAGGCATTTATAAGCCTAGCCAGAATGTGTTGACTTTCGCCGCCCCCTTAGATTAGTTCCCTGTGCTTCTGTCCCTCAGAGCCACTGAAGTGATTCCCAGGGTAAGCTTTCTGTTTCCCATCCACTCGTCAAGGTTTCTCTTGAAGAGTGTTAGCGAGGAGCTCTGCCTAATGTAGATTGGAATCTTGTTCCAAAGCATGGGAAGTCTCTGGGACAGGAATCTATCCCTCCAGCATGTCCTATTTATTGTTGTGGTAAGGTTTAGATCCCTAGAGTGTGTGGCTCGAGGGGATAACGTTTTCTTTAGGTGGAGCATTTCCATCATTTCTGGGTTGGACATGGCCTTGTATGTCAGGCAGAGATCACCTCTGAGTAGGTGGTATGCAACAGAGTACAGCTGGATTTTCTTCAGTCGAGCTGCATAGAGCATCTGTTTGAGGCCAGTGATCCTCTTGGTGAGGTACTTCTGTGGTCTTTCCAGCTGTTGCAGGAGTCTTGTAAGGTACATCCCAAAAGGGGCGTTGAACTCTATGATGGGTCTAATGAGTGAGGAGCAGAGGGGCACAATGACCTCTTTTGATCTGGATGCAAACCCTTTTGTGATTAGGTGGGCCACATAGAAGGATTTTCTAAACACTTTGGGAATGTGATTATCAAAGGAGAGATTACTATCTACTTGGGTCCCCAGATTCCTTATTACATTTTCTGTATTTACGGGACTACCACCTATGTGGTAGTTTGTGGGTACTTTGTTTTTTCCAAAGGGGATGACTATGCACTTTATATCTTTTAGCTTAAGGCCATGATTTTGACACCAGGTATCCATCTCAGTGAGACCCTTTTGGAGAATATCTGTGTCAGCCAGAGAGTCAATTATAGCCCCTAGATTGCAGTCATCTGCGAACTTGGTCAGCCATAGTCCTCCTGTGCTTGCCTGTACCTCTGAGAAGTATAGGCCGAACAGGAGGGGTCCTAGGACTGAGCCCTGGGGAACGCCACTTGTAACCGGTTTAGAGTCAGACCTAGCTCCCGCAACTCTCACCATGTGGGTTCTGTCCGTGAGCCAGTTGGCAACCCATCTTGTGACATAGGGGTTTATGTTCAGGCTGGTGAGCTTGTCTATAATACCAGAATGGGGAACAGTGTCGAAGGCCTTTGCAAGGTCCAGGTAGGCTGTGTGTACCACATTTCCCTCGTCTATAGCCTTGGTAACTGTCTCAAAGAAGTCCACCAGGTTTAGGAGGCATGATCTGCCCTTAACAAAGCCGAACTGGGTAGGGTCCAGTGTTTGGAGGTTCCCAATATCTCTGTTAATGAGTTCCATGATGATGTGCTCCATAGCCTTGCAGACCAAGCTAGTGAGACTTACCGGGCGATAGTCCCGGGGTCTGTTGTGGCTCCACCTTTGTGGAGTGGAATAACCATTGCTGTGCACCACTCTGTGGATACATAGCCTGTGGAGAGGCTGTTGAACAGTGTGTTTAGGTGAGGGGTTAGTTTGTCTTTGAGCTCATGTAGGACACAGCCTGGGATACCATCCGGTCCCATTGATGCTGTGTTTTTGGCTTTGGAGAGGGCTGTTTTAACCTGAGTGTCTGTGATTTCAGGAGCTCTACATTCTTCTGGTATGGTTATGATCCCTTTCGGGGATGAGAGGAGGGGTGAAGTCTGCACTGAACCTGTCTGCCAGAATGTTGGCAATATCGGTCGGTTCAGGGTATTTTGTGCCATTCTGGTTGTCTGTGTACATGAGGCAGTTGTAACATTGCCTCAAAATGCCCAGATTCACCAGTTGGAAGCTGCTTCTATGAAAATATCATATTCCTGCTCAAATATTCCCCAATTCTTTGCAATATTATGATCAAACACAAGTGGACTGGGTCTGCAAAATGCCTCTGTCAAATGAGCACACAGTAGTAAAGACCCTTGAAATTATGTATGAACATACACACATATATACAGTAGATATAAAAAGTGTACACAACCCTGTTAAAATGCCAGGTTTTTGTGATATAAAAAAACGAGACCATAATAAATAATTTCAAAACTTTTCCCAACTTTAATGTGACCTATAACCTGTACAATTCAATTGAAAAACAAATCTGTTAGGGGAAAACATATAAAAATAAAAAATGTACAATAAGCTGGTTGCATAAGTGTGCACACCCTTAAACTAATACTTTGTTGAAGCGCCTTTTGATTTAATTACAGCATTCAGTCTTCTTGTGTAGGAGTCTATCAGGATGGAACATCTTGACTTGGCAATATTTGCCCATCCTTCCTTGCAACAGCGGTTCAAATCTGTCAGATTATGAGGGCATCTCTTGTGCACAGCCCTCTTCAGATCACTCCACAGATTTTCTATTGGATTTAGGTCTGGGCTCTGGCTGGGCCATTCCAAAACAATTAGTTATGTACTCACCATAACGCTAGATGTATGTAGTCCATCTCGCCTCACATTCTTCACTTGTGGGTTCGGAGCCGAATGTCGGCTCCGACTCGGCCTATCTACTAGCTCAAAAGTCTTTGATTGGCTGGGCTAAGATGGTATCCCACAATACACTGCTCCACATCCCCAGCTCTAGTTTGCTGCCAGCAGAAAAATCATATCTATCGCCCAAACACACACACACACATACTCATGACAATGAGATCCAACAAATTATCCAAAGGGACTAGTGACATGAGGTATACCAGGGGATCCTCCAAATCCTCCAGGCATGGGGGACGGTGGGTGGGTAATGAAGAATGTGAGGCGAGATGGACTACATACATCTAGCGTTATGGTGAGTACATAACTAATTGATGTTATGTAGTCCTATCTCGCCTACATTCTTCACTTGTGGGACAGCGTCCCTAGCACCTACATCCTGGGTGGCTGAATGGAAAATACTCCTGAGTACTGTGGAGCCAAAGATGACCTGCCCCTGGACACCACATCCAATTTGTAATGGGAAACAAACGTATGAGAAGCCCATGTTGCAGCCGCACATATATCATCCATAGATAACCTAGCCTGAAAGGCCATGGAAGTGGAAACTACTCTGGTAGAGTGTGCTCTGACTGCAAAAGGCAGGCTCTTTCCCCCTGCCTGGTAAATAAAGGAGATGCAACCAGCTATCCACCTAGCAATGGTGACTTTGGAGACTGCAGACCCCAAGCGATTTTCCGAAAATGAAACAAAGAGCTGGTCTGACTTCCGCCATTCTGTAGTCCTGTGTAGATAAAAGCGTAGTTGCCTATGAACATCCAACAGGTGAAACTGGTACTCTGCCTTATTAGAGAAGTTGGGGAAGAAAACCAGCAGCTCAATGGACTGATTAATATTAGATAAGGAAGCCACCTTGGGAAGAAAGGACGGGTTCGGTCTGAGAGAGACTCTATCTTTATGGAATATCAAATATGGGGGCTTGACTGATAGGACCTGGAGTTCTGATACTCTTCTGGCTGATGTAATAGCTAACAGAAAGGCAGATTTCCATGTAAGGAATTTTTAATCGCAGGAAGCCGCGGGCTCAAAAGGTGGGAGAGTGAGGGCCTGCAGAACAAAATTGAGGTCCCAGGGCATAACAGGTTGAGATACAGGGGGATGAAGGAGAAGAGTACCTTTCATGAAAGCTCTACACAGCCTGTGTGCCATTAAGCTAGGTTCATAAGCCGCATGATAATTAGAAGTTATGTACCTACCATAACGTTCCATGTTAGTTGTCTTCTCTCACCTTCTTTCTTGCTGGATGGGTTCGGAGCCGATCCTCGGCTCCTACTCGGCACTTGCTTTAGCTTAGGAACTCCTTTTACCAGCTCGAGGCAACCCTATATCCCATGATGCAAGGCGGAACTACCTCAGATCTCGTTTGGTAGCTAACCTACCCTGCAAAAGACTATCCTAACAATTAGGAACACAAGATCCTAATAGAAGTCCTCATATGAAGGCTCAGGAGGAAAACAACCTAATAGGAACTCTTCAAGATCTGTCCAGGCCAGGGGGAAGGAGGGAGGGACGAAGAAAGAAGCGCAGAGAAGACAACTAACATGGAACGTTATGGTAGGTACATAACTTCTAAATGTTAAGTTGTCAATCTCGCCTTCATTCTTGCTGGATGGGACCAGCATCTAGCACCTGTATCCCGGGTGGCTCAATGGAACAGACTCTTGAGAACTATGGAACCAAAACTGGCCCTATCTCTGGAGGCCAAGTCCAACTTGTAATGAGAGACAAAGGTATGAGGCGTAGCCCAAGTAGCTGCTGCACAAATGGTATCAATGGGTAGTCTATCCTGAAAAGCTGCAGAAGTGGATAGACTCCTGGTTGAGTGTGCTTTTGGTTTAGAAGATAGCTGTTTGCCTCTGAGAGAGTACACATAGGAAATGGTAGAAGTCAACCATCTGGATAAGGTCACTTTAGAAACTGGAAGACCTGTCCTGTTTTCTGCATAGGAGACAAATAATTGGTCCGATTTTCTGAATTGTTTAGTTCTATGCAAATAATACCTGAGCTGACGATGGACATCCAAAAATGCAGTTTCTGTTCAGCTCTGTCGAATAGTTTGGGAAAAGACTGGTAGATCTATAGATTGGTTAATATTGGTCTGAGACACGACTTTGGGAGAAAGGAAGGGTTAGTTCTTAATGATACCCTGTCCTTATGAAAAACCAAATAAGGGGAACTAATGCAGAGAGCTTGAATCTCGGAAACCCTTCTTGCAGAAGTGACAGCCAGTAAAAATATAGTTTTCCAGGTCAATAACTTCAAAGAACATGAAGCAGACGGTTCGAAGGGAGGTAGTATCAAGGATGCCAATATTAAGTTTAGATCCCATTGCGGAGGAGGATGCTTTATAGGTGGTTTTAGGAGAAAAACTCCTCTCAGAAAGGCCTTGCATAATCTATGAGACATAATGTTATTGTCATGCAAGCCAACATGATACTTGGAAATAGCAACCAGTTGTACTTTGACTGTAGATGAAGAGGATCCTGAATGAAAAACCCGCCAGGAAATCTAAACAGAATGTACAGGAGCAGTAAAGGGGATCAATATTTCTGAATTTGCCTAAATAGAAAAACGTCGCCACTTGCTAGCATAAACAGTCCTAGTGGACGACTTCAAAGAAGACACTAAAATGTCTCTGACTGAGTCAGAAATCATCGGTAGCCTGGCTAGGAAGGAAGTGGAGCAACCAAGCAGTGAGGTTAAGAGAATGAATGGCCCGGTGCTGCTGACCCGACTGGTGGATCAAGAGATCGGAACTGGGACCAGATGCCAGGCTGCACCAGAAGGTGACGATGCAAGGGAAAGGAGGCAATTAAAAATAAGACTTGACTTGGGTTTTGCTGACTCTCCCTTGTACTGCACTGAGCATGTCCGTTTTACTCCGCTAGTCTTAGAACTTGCTGGAAAGTTACGGGTTCTCCCTGGGAAACCCGCAGGGGTTGCAAATGCCATGTCCTTAGGCCTGTTTCTGCCAGCCATAAGCTGCATGCTGTCTATGTTTGCTCTAGAGGCTGCTGAAACCATGCTCTTATCACTTGCAAGCATATTTGTGTGCCTTTCTGTAAGCTCTTGGGTTTGACAAATCTCTATAACTTTGCTCAACGTTACATCACGTTGCTCAACGTCTTGAAAGAAAATCTTTCTCACTGCAGCATTAACACCACACACAAGCCTGTCCTTTATGAACTCGTATTTCACATCACTAAATCTGCACATTTTAGCCCTGTTTTTCAAGTCAGGAATATAAGCTGCAAAAGTTTCTCCTGGCTTCTGGTCACTGTATGAAACAGGTGCCTCTCCAATGTAACATTTGTCTAGGGGAGATACACGTCTCTAAATTTACGTTTCAATTACTCATGGTCCTTCCCAGATTCAGCTTGTACAAGATTATGGCAGTTCTCTCCTTCTCCTGCATATACTACTGGTGCATACACAAATGAACGCTCTCTTTTAAAGGCTTCTGACTCTGCTAAGTTAAGCAAAATGAATGCCCTCATACGTACATCTTTACACGTTCATAGGTAGGTACTAGGCTATCTGCCTGAAGGCATTTATAAGCCTAGCCAGAATGTGTTGACTTTCGCCGCCCTCTTAGATTAGTTCCCTGTGCTTCTGTCCCTCAGAGCCACTGAAGTGATTCCCAGGGTAAGCTTTCTGTTTCCCATCCACTCGTCAAGGTTTCTCTTGAAGAGTGTTAGCGAGGAGCTCTGCCTAATGTAGATTGGAATCTTGTTCCAAAGCATGGGAAGTCTCTGGGACAGGAATCTATCCCTCCAGCATGTCCTATTTATTGTTGTGGTAAGGTTTAGATCCCTAGAGTGTGTGGCTCGAGGGGATAACGTTTTCTTTAGGTGGAGCATTTCCATCATTTCTGGGTTGGACATGGCCTTGTATGTCAGGCAGAGATCACCTCTGAGTAGGTGGTATGCAACAGAGTACAGCTGGATTTTCTTCAGTCGAGCTGCATAGAGCATCTGTTTGAGGCCAGTGATCCTCTTGGTGAGGTACTTCTGTGGTCTTTCCAGCTGTTGCAGGAGTCTTGTAAGGTACATCCCAAAAGGGGCGTTGAACTCTATGATGGGTCTAATGAGTGAAGAGTAGAGGGGCACAATGACCTCTTTTGATCTGGATGCAAACCCTTTTGTGATTAGGTGGGCCACATAGAAGGATTTTCTAAACACTTTGGGAATGTGATTATCAAAGGAGAGATTACTATCTACTTGGGTCCCCAGATTCCTTATTAGATTTTCTGTATTTACGGGACTACCACCTATGTGGTAGTTTGTGGGTACTTTGTTTTTTCCAAAGGGGATGACTATGCACTTTATGTCTTTTAGCTTAAGGCCATGATTTTGACACCAGGTATCCGTCTCAGTGAGACTCTTTTGGAGAATGTCTGTGTCAGCCAGAGAGTCAATTATAGCCCCTAGATTGCAGTCATCTGCGAACTTGGTCAGCCATAGTCCTCCTGTGCTTGCCTGTACCTCTGAGAAGTATAGGCCGAACAGGAGGGGTCCTAGGACTGAGCCCTGGGGAACGCCACTTGTAACCGGTTTAGAGTCAGACCTAGCTCCCGCAACTCTCACCATGTGGGTTCTGTCCGTGAGCCAGTTGGCAACCCATCTTGTGACATAGGGGTTTATGTTCAGGCTGGTGAGCATGTCTATAATACCAGAATGGGGAATAGTGTCGAAGGCCTTTGCAAGGTCCAGGTAGGCTGTGTGTACCACATTTCCCTCGTCTATAGCCTTGGTAACTGTCTCAATGAAGTCCACCAGGTTTAGGAGGCATGATCTGCCCTTAACAAAGCCGAACTGGGTAGGGTCCAGTGTTTGGAGGTTCCCAATATCTCTATTAATGAGTTCCATGATGATGCGCTCCATAGCCTTGCAGACCAAGCTAGTGAGACTTACCGGGCAATAGTCCCGGGGTCTGTTGTGGCTCCACCTTTGTGGAGTGGAATAACCATTGCTGTGCACCACTCTGTGGGTACATAGCCTGTGGAGAGGCTGTTGAACAGTGTGTTTAGGTGATAGGTTAGTTTGTCTTTGAGCTCATGTAGGACACAGCCTGGGATACCATCCGGTCCCATTGATGCTGTGTTTTTGGCTTTGGAGAGGGCTGTTTTAACCTGAGTGTCTGTGATTTCAGGGGCTCTACATTCTTCAGGTATGGTTATGAGCCCTTTGGGGATGAGAGGAGGGGTGAAGTCTGCACTGAACCTGTCTGCCAGAATGTTGGCAATATCGGTCGGTTCAGTGTATTTTGTGCCATTCTGGTTTGTCTGTGTACATGAGGCAGTTGTAACATTGCCTCAAAATGCCCAGATTCACCAGCTGGAAGCTGCTTCTATGAAAATATCATATTCCTGCTCAAATATTCCCCAATTCTTTGCAATATTATGATCAAACACAAGTGGACTGGGTCTGCAAAATGCCTCTGTCAAATGAGCACACAGTAGTAAAGACCCTTGAAATTATGTACGAACATACACACATATATACAGTAGATATAAAAAGTGTACACAACCCTGTTAAAATGCCAGGTTTTTGTGATATAAAAAAACGAGACCATAATAAATCATTTCAAAACTTTTCCCAACTTTAATGTGACCTATAACCTGTACAATTCAATTGAAAAACAAACAAATCTGTTACGGGAAAACATATAAAAATAAAAAATGTACAATAAGCTGGTTGCATAAGTGTGCACACCCTTAAACTAATACTTTGTTGAAGCGTCTTTTGATTTAATTACAGCATTCAGTCTTTTTGGGTAGGAGTCTATCAGCATGGAACATCTTGACTTGGCAATATTTGCCCACCCTTCCTTGCAACAGCGCTTCAAATCTGTCAGATTATGAGGGCATCTCTTGTGCACAGCCCTCTTCAGATCACCCCACAGATTTTCTATTGGATTTAGGTCTGTGCTCTGGCTGGGCCATTCCAAAACAATTAGTTATGTACTCACCATAACGCTAGATGTATGTAGTCCATCTCGCCTCACATTTTTCACTTGTGGGTTCGGAGCCGAATGTCGTCTCCGACTCGGCCTATCTACTAGCTCGAAAGTCTTTGATTGGCTGGGCTAAGATGGTATCCCACAACACACTGCTCCACATCGCCAGCTCTAGTTTGCTGCCAGCAGAAAATTCATATCTATCGCCCAAACACACACAAATACTCATGACAATGAGGTCCAACAAATTATCCAAAGGGACTAGTGACATGAGGTATACCAGGGGATCCTCCAAATCCTCCAGGCGTGGGGGACGGTGGGTGGGTAATGAAGAATGTGAGGCGAGATGGACTACATACATCTAGCGTTGTGGTGAGTACATAACTAATTGATGTTATGTAGTCCTATCTCGCCTACATTCTTCACTTGTGGGACAGCGTCCCTAGCACCTACATCCTGGGTGGCTCAATGGAAAATACTCCTGAGTACTGAGGAGCCAAAAGCTGACCTGCCCCTGGACACCACATCCAATTTGTAATGGGAAACAAACGTATGAGGAGAAGCCCATGTTGCAGCCGCACATAAATCATCCATGGATAACCTAGCCTGAAAGGCTGTGGAAGTGGAAACTGCTCTGGTAGAGTGTGCTCTGACTGGAAAAGGCAGGCTCTTTCCCCCTGCCTGGTAAATAAAGGAGATGCAACCAGCTATCCACCTAGCAATGGTGACTTTGGAGACTGCAGACCCCAAGCGATTTTCCGAGAATGAAACAAAGAGCTGGTCTGACTTCCGCCATTCTGTAGTCCTGTGTAGATAAAAGTGTAGTTGCCTATGAACATCCAACAGGTGAAACTGGTACTCTGCCTTATTAGAGAAGTTGGGGAAGAAAACCGGCAGCTCAATGGACTGATTAATATTAGATAAGGAAGCCACCTTGGGAAGAAAGGACGGGTTCGGTCTGAGAGAGACTCTATCGTTATGGAATATCAAATATGGGGGCTTGACTGATAGGGCCTGGAGTTCTGATACTCTTCTGGCCGATGTAATAGCTATCAGAAAGGCAGATTTCCATGTAAGGAATTTTTAATCGCAGGAAGCCGCGGGCTCAAAAGGTGGGAGAGTGAGGGCCTGCAGAACAAAATTGAGGTCCCAGGGCATAACAGGTTGAGATACAGGGGGACGAAGGAGAAGAGTACCTTTCATGAAAGCTCGACACAGCCTGTGTGCCATTAAGCTAGGTTCATAAGCCGCATGATAATTAGAAATATCCTCTAGCTGAACTTTGATGGTGGCTGAGGCAGACCCTTGGTGGAATAAATGAGACAAAAATTCCAAAACAGAGTCAATGGGAGCCGTGAAGGGGTCAATACCTTTTGACTGGGCCCATATTGAAAACCTTTTCCACTTGCTAGAGTAGATCTTCCTAGTGGACGGCTTGAGAGGATGAAAGAATATGGACTACATCAGGAGAAAAATCGTGACACCTGACTACGGATGGAAGTGGAGTAGCCAGGCGGTCAGCCGGAGTGTCTCCAGAGAAGAGTGGAGCTGTCCCGACATATATGTGTCAGTAAGTCCGGACGAGGGTGCAGAGTCCAAGGAGCATCCACGATATAAGGTTGAAGGAAGGGGAACCATACTTGTCGAGGCCAGTGTGGCGCAATCAGAATCAATCTGCTTCCCAAGGATAGCGCTTTCTGGATCACCCTCGAGATAAGGGGGAACGGAGGGAAAGCATACAGCAGACCCGAGGACCAATTGTGCGCCAGAGCATCCCTTGGAGATCCCCCCGGTGGGGGGATCAGCGAAAAGTAGTCGCTGCATTTCGCATTGAGAGGGCTGGCAAAAAGGTCGCAGCAAGGTTGACCCCATTTGCTGAATATGCTGTCTGCCACCTGGCGGTTCAGGGACCACTCGTAAGGCATGAGGATCGCCCTGCTTAGCCTGTCTGCGATCACATTGGTTTTCCCCGGGATGTGCATTGCCACCAAGGCCCGCTGGGAAACTGTCGCCCAATTTCACACTCTCATGGCCTCCCTGCATAGCGGGTACGATCTGGTTCCTCCTTGTTTGTTGAGATACCACACTACTGACATATTGTCCGAGTGTATCGCAATAGTCCCTAAGGGGAGGACATCTTGAAGCGCCTGCAACGCTAGGAGCACTGCCCTCATCTCCAGGACATTTAAGTGCAAGTCTATCTCGTGCTCCTGCCACATGCCTTGGACCATCCTGCTGAGATAATGCCCCCCCCCCCATCCGGGAGGCGTCCGTGGTCACTATGGCTACCGGGTTGGGTGAAACAAAGGGTTTCCCTACGTCTAAATTGTTGGTGCATAGCCACCAACTGAGGTCCTGCTTGCATTTGCCTGTGATTAAGATTGGATGGAATAGTGGTAGTCTTTGAAAGGACCATTGGGCAAATAGGAGCCACTGTAGGATCCTCATATGCAACCTCGCTAACGGGACCATCGTGATAGTGGATGCCATTGTCCCCAGTAACTGAAGGACTAGTCCTGCCCTCACGCGTGCCAGAGGCATCATCATCATCCAAACCTCTCGTTGTAACCCTGTGATCCTTTCCATAGGTAGGAACGCTCTCAACCGAATAGTGTCCAACTCTGCTCCTGTAAATAAGACACGCTGTGAGGGTAGCAAGGCAGATTTTTTCCAGTTTATTGTGATGCCTAACTGGTGATAAAGATCGATAACAGTATCTATGTTTTGAAGAAGTAGATGTTTGGTGGGGGTGGATAGGAGCCAGTCGTCCAGGTAAGGAAACACCTAGAATCCTTGACGTCTCAAGTGAGCCATCACCACTGCCATGCACTTGGTGAACACCCTGGGGGCTGTGGTGAGACCAAAGGGAAGGGCTCGAAACTGGAAGTGCCTGGCTCCCAGCCGGAAGCGTAGATGACATCTGGATGCTCTGTCCATTTTGATGTGGTAATAAGCATCCTTCAGGTCGATGGAGCACATCCATACTTCCTTGCCCAATAATGGGAGAATTGACTGTAGCATGACCATCCGGAATTTGGACTTGTGTACATAATGATTGAGTCGGCTGAGATCCAAAATGGGTCTCAGGTCCCCCGTTCTTTTCAGCACCAAAAAGAATCTCGAGTAAATCCCTAATCCGATCTGGTCTGGGGGGACTGGTTGGATGACTCCTTTTTCTAGCAGCTGAGAAACCTCTGTTGCTGCCTGACCCCTTTGACTGGCTGGAACGTCTGGGATCTTTTTGGCAGGAGGAGGTGTGGAGTGAAAAGGAAAGGTGTAACCTCCGGCGATTATCCCCAATACCCATCTGTCCTGGATGATGCTGACCCAGGCTTCCGGATACCGGGAGATTCGACCCCCGACTGGCTCTGGAGAAGCACAGCCGGTCACACCCTCAGGAATGAGAGTATGGGGAACCACGGAAGGAATCACGGTCCCCCGAATTGCTGGGGCCCCCTCTGCCTCTGAGGTGACATCTCCCTGAATACGACCCCTGTCCCCTGCCTCGGGGGGGGGGGTCTCACCCTGTGCGGTACGGAAGGACCTTTGCGATTTTTTGAACCACATCTTTCCCCCTCGCTGAGCCTTGGGATAAGGCCTCAACGGGAGGGAAAAACGGACTCCCACAGCAGACAAGGTCTTTCCCTCTTGCTCGCACCTGGTGAGCATGTCTTTGACTTTGGTCCCGAACAAGGAGGAACCATCGAAGGGGGCATCAGTAAAGGAAGACTTAAAGGCATCCACAAAATGACACAGGCATAGCCAGGCTTGCCTCATGAGGGCCACCCCTGAACTAGCCGCCCTACTAGCTCCCTCGGCCGTGTACGAAATCAGTCGCATGGACGAGTTAGCAATGGAGTTGAGGGTAGAGAGCTGAGCATTGACCGCTTGAGTCACCGCCTCAGGTACGTTACCCGTTAGAGTATCTCCTAACTCCTTAAGGAGATCTCTCTGGAGCCGCGTGAAATGAGACAAATAATTCAGCGACCGCAAGGTAAAGGTCACTGAAGACAGTGTACGCTTCCCGTACTGATCCATCGTCCTAGACTCCTTGTTAGCGGGATGGACCGACGAGGAAGACTCAGCAACTTCCTTCTGTGTGGCAGCTGCCACCACCATAGCATCTACCGGGACTCCGTTTGTCAAAAATTCTTTCCCTTGGGGAGCAGACAAAAATTTGTTAGGGCGTCGAGGAACCGGCTCCACAGAGTCAGGAATCTCCCACACCCTTCAACAGATAAGGTCCAGGAGCTCGTCCAGGAGCTCGTCGAAGGGTGGAGACACCCAGGAGGCGGAGGGCTGGGCGCCAAAGGCCTTAAGGAATACTGACTCCTCCTCCTCGGAGGGGGTTTTGGAAGGCCAGTCTCCTCTTTGTTTCAAGATCTCCAGGATATCGGAGAACGAAACATCCTCAGAGGAAGACTTAGAGGACCCCTCCGACTCCTCGAGGTCAGTATCGGAAGTGAGGGACTCATCCTGGGAGTCTATGTGCTTCTTCTTGCAAGCTTTCTTTCTGGGGGGATTCCTCAGACACAGACTCTGAAGGCCCCTCAGAAAGAAGGGGACCACTCATGGGGGTGTCCTTAGGCCCTTGCGCCCTGCTGTCCAAGGATAGGTGGATGTCAGAAGCTCTCACTGGTGTTGTAGGGGATGGAAGGACCGATCCGAAAGAAGTAGCTGACCTAGCCAGCGCGCTCCGCATAACTTCGAAGGCGGGACGTCCCGAATTGGAGGACCGACCACCTTCCAAGGCCATGACCGGGACCGGAGTCCCCGCCGCCGAGGCGCCAAGGGGAAGGCTCGGCACCGACTGGTGCTCCGAGACATCCCCCTCGGGCCCGATGGAGGAGACCTGAGTCTCGAACCCTGTGGGCGGAGCCGACAGGGTCGGAGCCGATGCTGGCACCATTAAACCCCGCTGGGGGGCCGGCGCAGGAACGTCCCTCGGAGCAGAACTTACCGGCTCCAACGACAAGGATGCACTCGGAGGAGGAATAGCAGGTACAACCAACAGAGCTGGCTCCGGAGCCGACTGGGTTGGAGCCGAGAAAAGTTTGGCCAACACCGGCGACTGTAGGAGCCTCTGCACCACCCTATCAACATCCAAATCGGAAAGTCTGGAGGATTTGGAGGAAATGGATGGAGAAGCAGACCTCCTATCTGGAGAAGCTTGCCTTAAACTTGGTGACCGGCTCCGAATCGGTTCCAAAATTATCGGAGTGGCCGCAGAGTCAGTTGATACAGTTACTTCCTGCGGCCCCGAAGTCGGTGGAGCCGAGGAAGCAGATTCCACAATGGAAATTTTAGAAGGTGGCTCCGAAACAACAGATGGAGCCGGCGACCTCTTCTTGGATTTGGAGGATATAGACTTCGACTGGGAGCCAAAGCTAAAGCCTCCTCAAAGGACGGTTTTAGCAGTCCCTTTAGGATCAATTTGTTTTTCCTCTCTTGGAGCACCCGAGGACTAAAGGTGTGGCAGAAACTGCATGACTCCTGAAGGTGGATGGCTCCAAGACAGTAAACACAGACCGAGTGCCCGTCTGTGATAGACATTTTATAGGCACACTTAGTACACTTTTTAAAGCCCGAGGGCTTATGCTCTTTTTGTTCCTTAGGCATTCTAACAAATAGTAGCAGCCGCTACCAAAAGGGCGGGAAACCGCTAACACAGAAAGCAGAAACACAAAACAACACATACAAGGCACAGGGGAGAACCTCTAATTAAAACGGTTCTCAACTTAAATTAAGAAAAAACTAACCAAGTAAGCACACGAGGAGGACTAGGTCCTCTAACTTAAACGGGCCTAGCCCGAGGGTGTAAGGGATACCACACACAACACACTCACACACTACAAAAACAATGCAGCAACACCACTAAGAACCACTCTATTAAATAACAGAGTTATTTTAGCCAAGACTTAGCAAAAAATTTTTCACAAAAAAAGACTTTTTCAATACTTAGCCACAGCCAAGTCGAGAACACTAAAAGAAAACAAATGTAAAATGAATAAAACTATAAAGAGCACCAAGGCAATCAAAGTATCTGATGCGACTATTTATTAATATAACTTGAAAATACACTTAAAAAGCGAGTTACAAAACATGTGTAATCCAGAACACTAAGCGCTTTCACCCATCTCATCTGTGGGTTTCATCAGAGTAACTTCCCTTAAAAACACTTCCTTAACATACTAGTTCTAATTAAAAATTCACCAATCAGCCTTTTCTTTCATTAATTACATACTTGTTTAAAATCAAATACAAATTCAACGACTCATTATACCTACAAAATGTATTGATATATATATATATATATATATATGTAAGCAACAGTTAAAATGCATTCTATCATAATGTTTCATCCTGTTGTGTTAAATATATAAATAGATAAATATATGTAAGTATGTATATATTTATGCATGTTGACAGTATAAAAATATAAAACATGTAGTGATATAAATGTAAAATAATGATATAAAAATATAACAATGTATCACCAACATCATATAAATAAGATGAATACCCTTATACTAAATAAGATTTATATTTCAGAATACTGGAAATGGAGACATGTTCATTTACTCCTGGCATACTGCTAGCATTAAGTCTAAGTTGCCATAAGCATTCTTTTGCTTTTAATAAATTTTTAACATCTCCCCCCTTGTTAATGTTGTATGGGATCTTATCTATTACAAAAATATAAATCTATTGAAATCTTGACATTTTATACTGTGTACATATAAGGAATTAGTTAATCTTTTGTTTTTAATGTCCCTATTATGTTCCATTATACAGTCCTTTAGTTTTCTTACAGTTTTTCCTACGTAAAATGCTGGACATGATAAACAAGTAGCTAAATAAACCACCATTTTTGTGTTACAATTCACATATCCTGGACATTTCATAGATTTGTTATAATTCTGTATCATTAAACCACGAAGAAAAGCGATATCTCAAACCAAACTCCACAAAAAACTGGAACCGAAGACAAAATAGGCAATCACCTTCAAGTTTAATCCAACCACAAAGTACACCAACACGAACAAATAACGTATGAACGCCTTCCACAAAACAAGCGTTTTCGTCACAAATGGACTTCATCAGATGAATTAAATAATCACAGATACACCTTTTATACCAATTTAAAAACATCATAACCTATCAAATACACACCATTATAAATCCACTAATCGACCTTCAGACTAATTAATTATTTAGTATGCTCTCCATATTAAATTTCATTTAAAATAGGTTAAAAACTGAATATATTATATAAAATATTAAATACTTTTATTACAACAGAAAAATACATTCACTATAAAAATCTTTTATTAAATAAATAATGTTTAATATATGAATAAATATGCATTAAAAACACTTTGCCTAAAAAAGACTTCTATATCTTATAAAAGAAGGACATCTGCTGGAGAAGTCAATTAACTACACCTTAATTTCATATCTTTGCAGATCTCATTTTAAGCAAGGGTAAAATTGAAATATTTTCATTTAATCCAGGTGTCTTATTTGCTTCTAAAGCTACTTGCCACCATAATTCTCTATAGGCTATTATTTCTTCCCAGGGGCCCCCTCTAATATCTATACCCACCTGATCTAGGACAAAAAACAGAAATTTTGAATTTGAAAATACCTTAGTATGTCTAAAAATAGCATTTGTTTCTTTCTCCTTTTTTACATCATACATATGTTCATATATATGTCTCTTTAAGGTTCTTTCTGTCTTTCCTACGTAGAATGAAGAACATTCCACGCATATAGCTAGGTATATTAGGCCCCTGGATTCACAATTATAATATCCTTTACTGCTTAACCATCTTTCCCTACCCACCAAAAATATTTTTTCTTTGTTAATAATGTACTCACATTGTTTACATCTACCACATTTATAAGTGCCCATTTTGGTTCTAGCTCCCTTTTCCTTTTTTATACAATTTCTCATATTGTTTTCTAAAAATCCCTTTATACTAGTAGTATTCTTGAATACTACCCTAGGTACATTTTTGGGTATTCCATCTAAATCGGTTAGGGTCCTAAATCTTTCCTATTCTTTGTGAAACACAGTTTTTATATTTTTATTTAATAAATTATATTCAAGAATAAGTGATTGCTGAAAATTTTCATTTTTTCTATTTTCCTTTTCATACCCTTCTTCACTCATACCAAGAATAGGTTTAAATCTATCCCATCTTCCTCTTTCCACTTCAGCTCTTATTTCCTTAATAATCTCTACTGGGTATTCTCTCTCCAGGAACATTTTTTCCAACAAATCACATTCTAAGACAAAATTGTCATCATTATTTGTCATTCTGGACCCCCTTACGAACTGCCCTTTCACTATATTCTTTTTAGTATATAATGGGTGGGCACTATTAAAATGTAAATAGGAATTCACATATGTAGGTTTTCTATAGACTTTCGTTTCAAAGGTTTTATTCTTTATTGTTATTTCCACATCCAAATACTGAATACTTTTTTTAGAATAATTATATGTGAATTTCAAGAACTCTGTGGTCTCTCCTATATATTTAATAAAGTCCTTTAAAGTGTCTAGTCCCCCTATCCAAAAAATTATAATATCGTCGAGAAACCTCTTATATAACGTCCAATGTTTGACAAAAGTTGATTTGCAAACGAACTTCTCCTCCCAGTTTGCTAGGACCAAGTTTGCAAAGGTAGGTGCACAAGCAGCTCCCATTGCTACTCCCT